>NC_056732.1:1579506113-1579556113 GCF_019279795.1 Protopterus annectens | reverse complement strand
GGAATGATACCACAGCTGTTCCACATGCAATCAGTTAGTTGAGGACTGCAATTCATGCACAAGCCATCAGCTGATGATGAGAATCACTTACAAAAAACAAGCTGCTCCCTAAGCAAAGCAGGTGTACTTTTCCACATCTACCAGAGAGGGAGTGAGAGAGACAAAGTAAAAAAGGAAGGGGGTAACAGAGTAAGAGCTAAGCATGTTTGTGTCACACACTTACCAGTACAGGGTTTCAAACCCCTGCCTGACTATGTATTGCTATTACATATTTATGCAGTTATTGCGTGTGCCACAGAGCTTACATTTTGGAGAGCTGTCCAAAGGTATCTTTGAAGGTGAGTGACATCAGCAACAGTGATAAAGGAGGGATAAGGTAAATGTAGTACACATTCTTGTCTACTAAAGCAGGTGTCAAGGAAGACACAACCACACTCTCTCAGGGACTCACACACATTATCACAGTTGGCAGGGTCAGGATTAGAATTGCTATCTAGCTAGTTTACTGCACTACAGTATTATGCAAGTATTACATGCACCACAGAGGTTATGAGGCTGATATATGGGCAAAGGCTATGTCAAGGTGACTGACATCAGAAGGCATGCTACAGTAGGGCAATGGGAGGTGTAGTGAGTGTGAATGGCTTCCAAATCATTAATCTCCACACACACACAGACACAGATTTGCCAGTACTGACATGCATGGGTTCATTGCTTCACAGGTGTGTAGTAGTTGACTGTACCAGAAGGCTGTACAAGGCTAGGCAAAGACTAAACCTTGGCATCAGGCCATGACAATGGTCTTCAGTGTGGCTCAGAGGTGTAGTCCCTGGATTGGCCCACACAATTTGGTATTGTATTCACCATTCACTCATCTGGGTTACTGTTGTGGGTGGCCAGTGCTGTGCAATGCTTACCATGTATGTGTTCTATATTCCATAACATGGATGGTGTCTGGGTTGTGCACATGTCCCATATGCATGTTCTGTGACATGTAGAAGCATGCCTGGGCTATCTAGGCCATGTTGTGTGGACAGATTGTTATCATCTGATGTGGCATTTCTGACCTCATGTGGTGTGAACTGGCTATGGAATTGAGGTTCTGCCTGCACCTAAATTGACAGCATGATAGAGGTATTCACTGGTGTTAGTGGCATATGTCCATGCAGGGCATGTGTATAAGGCATGGTATTTCCTTTGCTGGTTACATTTGCTGACTCTGCAGTTGTTGCAGGTGTCCAGTGGTGAACATAGCAAAGAACCACTGTAAGCAATTATTTGCCTAGTGTAGGGATGGAACAGGGTGCCATATCCTCTGTAGTGCACTACAATCACACCATGGTTACTATCTGTGGGCAATATGCAAGGGACTACCAATATAGTGGTTGTTGCCTAGCCAAGTGTGTTTGTGCATGAGACATGGGTGGAGAGTGTTCTCTGGGTAATACAAGGGTTGCCTATATTGTTCTCCAATCGATAGGTTCATAGGTTCATAGGTAGGTGCTAGGTTATTGGCCCAGGGCCTAATTAAGCCTAGCCAACAAGGTTCCCTGGCTTACATCACCCAAGAAAGTTATTTTCCTGTGCCCCTGTTGAGCAGAGCCACAGAAGTGATCCCCTGGGTGCATTTCCTATTTCCCATCCACTTATCAAGATTTTTCTTGAAGAGTGCTAATGAAGAACTTTGCTTGACATAGATAGGCAGCTTATTCCAGAGTATGGGAAGTCTCTGGGACAGGAATCTATCCCTCTAGCATGTCCTGTTTATTGTGGTGACAAGGTTTAGGTCCCTAGAGTGTGTAGCTCAGAGAGATTGGGATTTCTTTAGGTGTAGCATGTCCAACAGCTCTGGATTTGACATAGCTTTATATGTTAGGCAGAGATCACCTCAGAGAAGGCAATATGCTATGGAGTAAAGTTGGAATTTTTTGAGACTGTCAGTGTAGGGCACCTGTTTGAGGCCAGTAATCCTTTTTGTGAGGTACTTCTGTGGCCTTTCCAGCTGCTGCAGATGTCTTGTGAGGTACATTCCAAAATGGCCATTGTACTCTATAATGGGTTTAATGAGTGTCAAGTAGAGAGGAACAATGATCTCTTTTTTCCCAGATGAGAACCCTTTTCTGATGAGGTGTGCCATGTAAAAGGATTTTGTGACTACTGTGGTGATGTGATTATCAAAGTAGAGATGACTGTCCACCTGGGACCCCAGGTCTCTTATCACACATTCAGCATTAAGCAGACTGCTGCCTATGTGATAGTTCATGAGTACAGAGTTTTTACCAAAGGAGATGACAATGCACGTTTTGGCATTGAGCTTGAGGCCATGCCTCTGACAAAAGGCATCTGTCTCCGTGAGGCCCTTCTGTAGGATGTCCACATCATTTGGGGACTCAACTATGGCTCCTAGTTTACAGTCATCTGCAAACTTCATTAGCCAAAGGCTTTCTGTGTTAGCCTGTACTTCAGAGAAGTAGATACCAAACAGGAGAGGTCCCAGGACTGAACCCTGTGGTACTCCACTTGTCACTGGTTTGAAGTCAGATTTGGAGTCTGCAACTTTTACAGTGTGGGTTCTCTCAGTGAGCCAATTGGCAACCCATCTTGTGATGTAGGGATTTATACTTAGTTTAGTGAGTTTAGCTATAATTCCAGAATGGGGGATGGTGTCGAAAGCCTTGGCGAAGTCGAGATAGGCTGTGTGAACCACCTTACCCTCGTTTACAGCTTTGGTGACTGCCTCAAAGAAGTCGATCAGGTTCAGCAGGCATGATCTGCCTTTCACAAACCCAAACTGGTTGGCGTCCAGAGTTTGGAGGTTACCAATGTCTTTGTTTATGAGTTCCATGATGATATGTTCCATGGCCTTACAGACCAGGCTCGTCAGGCTAATAGGGCAATAGTTCCTGGGATCAGTGGTGGCTCCCCCTTTATAGAGTGGGATAACTTTTGCTGTGCACCATTCATTGGGCACAAAGCCTGATGTGAGACTATGATTGAACATCATACTTAGGTGGGGAGCCAGTTCATTCTGAAGTTCATGTAAAATTCAGCCTGGGATTTTGTCCGGTCCCATGGATGCTGTGTTTTTGGCTTTAGAGAGTGCAGCTTTTACCTGTGTAGTTGTTATTACAGGGACTCTTCATTCTTCCTGTATAGTTATGGGCCCTTTAGGAGGTGATTCGGGGGGGGGGGGTTAGCACTGAACTTATCTGCCAGGTCATTGGCAATATCAGTTGGCTCTGTAATTTTCATGCCATTGTGTTGTAACTCAGAGCAGATCTGGGTGTTGCCATTGAGATTCTTGACATAGCTTTAGAATGCTTTGTGGTTGTCCCTAGAATCAGTGATGATTTTGTTTTCGTAGCTAGCTTTGGAGGATCTTATAAAGGATCTCAGCTTTTACTGAGTTTGACCAGGGAACTCTTCCACTCATGGGATTTTACTCTGTTTTGCAACAGTTTCCTTTGGTTGTAGAGTTTGTTTATGGCAGGGGACCACCAGATTGGCTTCCTTTTTATGGAGGATAGCGTCTTGGTTCTGTTTGGGATAGCACGATCCATGCACTTGTAAGTGCTTATAGAGTGTATCTGTGTAGGATTCATCAGTTGTAACTATATTGTTCATCTGCATGGGTGTCATGACGTTTGCCACTTCTGTCTTAAGAAGCATGAAGTTGGCTTTGGAGAAATTTTTTACCATGATTTCCTTAATGGGGGTGGGGGCAGGATGTGGATATCTAGGGTGATATGCTTATGGTCAGATCTGACCAATGAGGAGTTGACTTCAGGTGTGGAACACCAGTCACTCATGTTGGTAATGACTAGGTCTAGAATATTGTTATCCCTGGTGGGGGTGTGGATAAGTTGATCCAGGGCATTGGAATTTATGAATTCCAGAAAATGTTGAGGGAAGGAGTTGGTACATGAGTAGTTTTCCCAGTTAATGATGGGGTAATTGAAATTGCCCATTATTAGGATGTTTGGTTAAACCCTAATATTTTCCAGTATATCAAGAAAAGAGGAGTAGGAATCCTGGGGCATGGTGGGGGATCTGTAGCAAGCTATAATTTGGACTGCAATTTTGCCCAGAGTTAGTTGCACTTGGATTACCTCAGATGCATTATGCTGAGCAACTATCCTAGAGGTTTGGATATCCTTAATGAATATGGACACACCTCCCCCTTTGGTGTTCCGGTCCTGTTTTTTTGGCCAAAAAGTGTGGTATGAGTTATAGCCTGGTAATGCAGGGGTGCTCTCTGGATCCTTAAACCAGGTCTCAGTCACTGCACAGATATCATTCTCCATTTCAAGGAGTGCCTCGAGGGAGTGCATTTTGATATTTAGACTTCTAGCATTGAGTAGAATTACTCTCAGTTTTTGCTTTCCTGTTCCTGTTATGGTGGTGAATTTGTCATTTGAACCTTGCCTAAAAAAGGCACTATAGGGGCAGCAAGAGCCTTATGCAGTATCTGGAATCCCAGGGGTGACAGGTACAGGCCATCTCTGGCAAAGCATCGTGATCTGTCGACCATGTTGTCCCAGGCAGACAGATACTGGATTCCCTTAGAATGACACCAGAAGCTTAGCCAATTGTTAAAGTCAGTCATTTTGTCCTTGTACTGTGGTATCATTCTAGATGATGGCAGGATGCTACTCAGGGCCAGGGTCATACCTGGCTGGGCTACAAGATCAGAGAGCTCTTCCATGTCTCTTTTCATGTAGTCCAGGGAGATATGTCTCAGGTCATTCACACCAACATGGACAATGACAGAGTCTTATTTTTACTTGTTGTGGAGTGACCTGAGTGCATGGGTTATGCGGTGGATCCTGACACCTGACATTCAGCTGACAGTAACCTTCTCCTTGTTTAGCCTGGTGAGTAGGACATCAGTGTACCTGAATATAGAGTCACCTATGACTACTGCATTGGGTACGTTGTTTTGCCTTATGGCTGTGGTTGAGTGGGACACTGAGTCTGTGGACTATGTGTCATTTGGGTTGTGTTGGGGGGCGGAGGTTGCTTGCTTTTCTGCCTTGGAGGTCTCTGTTGCTTGAGAAGATTATTATTGAGAGCCTCCATGAATGTTTTTGTGGTTCTATGTGTGGATTTTGGTGGTGTAGGTTTAGTGGGACTATGTGATAAATGTGGTGTGGTGCAAGTGTTTACCTTCTCCCTTTGACTGTCAAGTTCAGTCTTGGTTGGAAAGAGCTTTACCTCCAGTTTGGCTAGATAAATGCATCTCTCACAGGTTGTGGTGTTGGGGTGGTAGGAGGAGAGGGTTGTCTGTGTACATGAGGCAATTGCTGCATTGCACCAAGATGCCCAGATTCATCAGATAGACTGGAGAGAACACTGGGTGCTGACTCTTGGACATGTCTGAATAAATGACTGCTTTCCTCTAGACAAGTGAGGAAAGTGAATATAAGAGCTGATTTTCTCTAGGCAAGTGAGGAAAGTAAGTACAAGAACTGTTTTCCTCTAGGTAAAGCGGAAGGTTGAGTGCTGTAGTAATTTGTAGCTTATTTAGTGCTAACAAGTTCTGAACAAGTGCTGAGCTCGAATAAGCAAATTCAAGTGTTAAAACTAAGAATCTGTACCTGGATCCTGTGGTAAATAGGCTACCTAGTGCTTATCACTCCCATTGATAAGCTAGAATGCTTCCCTCCAACACAGAAAGGCTTGGGGGGCTCAGAAGCTTACGAACAGTCCTGGATACAGTAAATCTGTATCTGGACTAGACTAGTTACAGGAAAGGTGGGAAACAAGTGCAAATGTGGGCTTTTAAACCAGAAAGTTGAAAGAGATGGAAAAACTGCCCAAACAGCCAATAAACTACAATTTCTGGGCCAGAAACCACTCTTGTGGTAGATAGGCTACCTAGTGCTTACCACTCCCACTAATAAGCTAGAAGGCTTCCCTCCAACATAAGAAAGGCTTGATGTGCTCAGAAGCTTACAAGCAGTCCTGGATACAGCAAATCTGTATCTGGGCTAGGCTAGTTACAGGAAAGGTGGGAAACAAGTGCAAACACAGGATTTTAAACTAGAAAGTTTAAAGAGATGTAAACACTTGCCAAACGGTCAATAAACTACAATTTCTGGGCCAGGAACAACTCTTGTGGTAGATAGGCTACCTAGTGCTTACCACTCCCACTGATAAGCTAGAAGGCTTCCCTCCAACACAGAAAGGCTTTGGGGGCTCAGAAGCTTACACACAGTCCTGGTTACAGCAAATCTGTATCTGGACTAGACTAGTTACAGGAAAGGCAGGAAACAAGCTTAAATATATTTTTTGAAAGTAGAAAGGGAGAAAGGAGAAACAGAAGATAATTCAAAATTAAGGACCTAAGTGGCTTGCCCTTCACAAATGTTCTCTCTGTATTAGGTAGAGTGAGCTAGTGACACTAGACTGGAATAGAGCTGGGATAGAACTGAACAGATGGGACTGGTATGAGTGTCTGAAGTCAAAATATGATCTCACAGTACTCAGTCGAGTGAGCAAATGAGATAGACCCAAGAGGAGTGTTCAAACACAAATTTACAGGAGGGGCGGACAATTCCAATGCCAACAAAAATAATACCACAACAAGAACAGGGTGGGCAGGCAGGAAACTTACTGTAGAGACAGAAAGAGACCACAGTATTCTAAGAAACAATTAAATAGAAAAATAAATAACTAAAGAGAGACACAGACACAATATTCAATGAAACAGTTAAACAGAAAAATAAAATGCAGTATAATCTTTAACACTCCAAGTTTGTACTTAACTCATCTAGTAATGCAGTTGATTGTAGGTATGTAGCAGAAGCCAAACAACACAGGTATTGAGCAGTAATTAATTAAAAGATATGTGACTCACTTATAAATACATAGAAACCCTCTAGGCTAAGAGTTTAACACTAAATATCAATGAAGTGAAAAACAATAGCCCCCACTATTGCAGAGACAGAAAGAGACCACAGTATTTTATGAAACAATTAAATAGAAAAATAAATAACTACAGAGAGACACAGGCACAATATTCAATGAAACAATTAAATAGGCAGAAAAATAAAATGCAGTACAATCTTTAACACTGCAAGTTTGTACTTAACTTAGCTAGTAATGCAGTTGGTTGTAGGTATGTAGCATAAGCCAAACAACACAGGTATTGAGCATAATAAATTCAAAGATATGTGACTCACTTATAATGGATTGTTTACACCAGCATCTCTGCTGTTTGACATCTGTTGTCCTTATAAGGTGGACATTATGACATATAGTAGGTCCTCAATATAAGAAATTTGCAAAACCCGTCCCACAATTAGTCCTGCTATTACACAATCACAGCTACCTCCACACAGGATACTGATAACAAACACACACACACACACACACACACACACACACACACACACACACACACACACACACACACACACACACACACACACACACACGCACACACACATGCACACACACACACACACACACACTTGACAGTACTGATATTCAAACCCCTACCTAGCTATGTATTGCTAGTACAGTGTACTACATGTATCACACGCGCCATGGTGCTTATAGGGCTGGCACTTTCCCAAAGGTGTATTTCAAGGTGAATGACATCAGCAGGCTTGCCAAACTAGGGCAATGGAAAGTGTAGTTACTGTAACTGACCTCAAAAGCATTGATCCCTTCACACACACACACACACACACACACACACACACACACACACACACACACACACACACACACACACACACACACACAGTCTCACAGTTGCCATGTCTGGTATTAGAACTCCTTCCTAACTAGTGCATCACACTATAGCATTACGCAGTTTATAGCACGCCCCATGGAGCTTATAGGGATAGCCCTACTCCAATGGTGTATTTCAAGGTGAATGACATCAGCAGGCTTGCCAAAGTAGGGCAATGGAAAGTGTAGTGACTGTGACTGGCCTCAAAAGCATTGAACCCTAGACACACACTCAAACAAACACACACAGTTGCCATATCTGGGATTATAACTCCTACCTAACTAATACATCACACTATAGCATTACGCAGTTGTAGCATGTGCCATGGAGCTTATAGGGCTAGCCCTTCTCCAAAGGTGTATTTCAAGGTGAATGACATCAGCAGGCTTGTCAAAGTAGGGCAATGGGGTTGCAGTGTGTATGAATGGGCCATAAACCATTCGTCTAGAAGCACACACACAACACTCAGTCACACACAGGTTTACATTTGATAGGACCTTGTATACAACTGCTAGATGAATACTGACTTGTACAGTCATGTTACACAGTTATCACAAGCACCACAGACACTATAGTGCTGAGGGCTACCAGATGCAAATGTCTACAGTGGTAAACAGTTACACATCATGTGGTATCGGCCAATTGGATGTGTGCCGGTTGGGACAGGCCTCTTGATGGGAAACTCTTTGTTACTGTCTGTCACTCTCTTCAACACATCTATGTATGTGTATGGTTGGCCTATTATAGTGTGTTGTCCTTGGATACATGTGTTTATTCCTATCCAATGTATGTGCAAAGCATGACTGGTGTGCAATGTGGAGTGTATGCACAGACATCTGTGACTGACAGATATGTATAGTCCACTGTTGTTGCCAGACATGCGCTTCATTTCTTTAAGTGTGGGAGCATGGCCAGTATGACCTTCTGTATTGAATGTGTGAATCCATTCCAGGTAGGTTGTACTCTAGTGCAGGGATTTGTGTTCTACACCTACAGCTAGCAACCTGTTTTTGCAGGATATCTGCAGATTGGTTGACAATATGGGGTCACAATGGGCACAGGATAGTGGGAAACTGCAACAAAATGTGTCTGTACTGCTTTTGCTACATGGTTTTGGTGTTAGCAGAGACATTCAGACATATGTACTGTTTTACACTGTGATGTTTTATGTCATCAACTACTGACAGGTATACATATTTGCTTGTAATAATTTCCTGGGGAACACAAGATGAATGAAACTGTGTCCAGTATTGTGGTCTGCAGCCTACATATTCTTGCACAATCATGCCATTCTGGAGGGGGAGCTGCAGACACATGCTGATGGGTCTGTGTAAATGGTTCAGCACCTTGGTATTGTGGTGGCTGAGGATCCCATGCTTGTACATTTATCAGCGTAACACAATAGCCATATCCTGCAGTGGCCATACCTCACAGCTATACAGAATCACACAGATTACCCAGAAGCAGGGCGCATATTTATGGTCATTACCCCTTCACATTTTGGTTTATGAGCAGTTTTGTAGCCACCCATTCCTGTGTTTGCAGGCAGGGATAGTATGTGCACACATCTGAGTTTCAGACTTCACACACTCCATGGTGTTCATGATTCTACCGCCCCCTCTGTTATTCTATCCTCTTCCAAACATTATGCAAACAATATCTGATAAGTATCCCCATAGTTATAACTTCATCCCAGCAGTATTTAGGGGTTGGTCCACAGTTCATGCAATAGGACATGGTGGACATGCTACTGGAATTTGTCGACATGGCCTTGTATTTGTGTTCTGTGGACTCTGTTATGTCGTTATTTGGGAGTCCATGAGATAACATACATTGGCAGTATGGGTGAGACACAGGTCTTTGACAGAGGACTGTAGGGCATTTGGTAGTGATGCAGGCCATCTGTAGCAGGCCAGTGCATTGTGTCACTCCTACAATCCCAGGTAGCAAGTCACTGTATTTCCCAGGGGTGATAGGATATGTGTGCTAGGTGTTAATGTCAATAGTTTCTCTCCTTATTGATCCATTGGTGTGGATGCTGGCAGGGTGCTGCTTACATCTAGGGATAAACCTGCATGGGACACCTCTTCAGCATGCTGAATTCTGTGGCTATTCCCATACAGAGGTGGGGGTCATATTGTACTCATTCCTAACAGCAGGGATATGACCTGTGAGATACCTGTGACTGATGGTGGGGTGAGCTGAGTGCATGTGTGCTATGGAAGCTACTTGCAGCTGACTCACAGATATACATGGGGCATTCCACTTATGCTGGCTTATTCAGGGACATCAGCAGTTTCTCAGTACTTCATACCTGTGCCTTTTGTGGTCTGCCAGCTTTTGGCCAGACTACAACAGTATTGCATACTACACAGCCATTAATGTGCTGCTAATCTGTATGTACAAACCCAAAGGTGTGTCCATTTGAAAGTAAACTTTTATACACTCTCTGTCTAGGGTACTTCCACCTGTGTACTGTTTGTATGTCTGGGCCCACATTCATGCCATGTCTGTCTTTCAGATAGTGACAGATATTACGTCCAAACAATTAGTATGGATTACTGCTAGATTGTGTCTTGCTGGGATGCATTGTGTTTGGCACTGCAGTTGTGAGAACTTGGCCCTGTCATCAACAGTATGGGCTATTGGCCACTAGAACACAACCCTCCATGCCTACATGCTGACCACTTTCACACAATATACAGCACACAACAACCTAACACACAGAGCCCTGCATATTGTACACGTGCAACAATCTAGCCTGCTACTTTGGCCAGCTCAGGTAATCTGTGTTATTATACCCACACATACATGATACTACATTTCTACATAGGATTGTGGGGGGGGGGCATGCCTGACAATTGTAAACGTTTGCTATGACTGAACTGGTATTTCAGGTACTCTGTTGGCTTCCATTATATTCTGTATTCTGATCTATCATGCAGACTAGAGGCATATCAGTGTACTACAGTTCTTAGGTTTTATTGACCTACATTTCAGTTTCAGACTTCTTACCCTTCAGAACTAACATCCCACTGCCTGACCTGTTGTAGTCTGTCTGTGTAGGTCTGGAGGGGTGGCTGTTCTCCATAGCCATCAATCAGAGGCCTTAGCACAGCCTTTCTTTGTGTTTGTCTATACCTGTCCTGCTGGCTGAGACTGTTGTTGGGTATGTGAGTCTCACTGACATGCATGTGGGTGTCCTATGAACACACATTTGGCCCACCACATGTCCTGCAGTAGGTTTTGTCATCTTGTCTAGTACTGCCTACTATGTTGACACCAGTATTTGTTATGGATTTCATGCTGCTGATATAGGTGTCTACTATCTGCTGCCATCCCATTCAGCCACCCGATTCCCTTACATGCTCACATCCATACCATAGATACAGGTAGCAGAACATACTACTACATTCAGCAATTGATAGTGAGAGTGACTTGTCCTGTGGCTTTGTCACTATTGAGGATGGTGCTGGAGGGCTGACTATGTTGGATGCACATAGTACATGCCCTATACATGGTTAAGCACAGATAGTTTCATGTTTGGCATCCCTTTTACTGCATGTGTAAGTCAGAGAGAGGTGTCATTCCCTGGGTTCCTACCGTGTCAGTGTATGTGCTATGCGTTGCCTCTTTGTCAAGGCCTGGGCATACTGGGCAAGCCTCCTTTTGCCTACAGGGGCAGGCTCAGGTTGTTCCTCCTCCAAGTCACTCTGTGCCTGTGCTGGCCTTGGCAATGATGGGGGGCTGTGTGGCCCTGCCCCATGCTGTTCCTGCTGCAGCTGTTTCCACAGGATCATATTGTGTAGCATGGCACATACAATGACAATTTGGGTACATGTAGCTGGTGAGTACTGCAAGGCTCCACCATATATGTCCAGGCACCGGAACCATGACTTGAGCATCCCAAACACATGCTCTATTATGATTCTGGTCTGTTCGTGTGCCTCATAATGAAGTTTTTGCTCGGGTGTGTGTGCATTTCTGATGGGTGTCATCAGCCACAGCTCCAGTGCGTAACCAGCATTCCCCACTAGGTGGCCATATGGGATGTCGCCATTGGCAGATCTCTGGTACACCTGCGTTATATGCCAGATGTGGGAGTCGTGATAGCTTCCAGGGCTGCCAGCACACACATTCATTATAATGCCCTGGGCATCGAACACAACCTGGCAGTTGATGGAGAGGAAGCCCTTGTGGTTTATGTAGACTCTACCCTGCTCACCGGGTGGTGCTTTGATGTGTATGTGCGTGCAGTCTATAGCACCCACTACCTCAGGATATTCTTCTATTTGGTTGAAGAGGCGCATATTTCTGGTCAACGCCTCACAGGTGTTGAGGAAATATATGTGCTCACCGGTATGTGTAGACATGGCTTCCAGGAACTGGTGGAGTACCCTGGATGCTAATGCCTGTGAGATCCCTGTGATATCCCCAGTTGGCCTTTGGAAAGTACCTTTGGCTAGTATTCTTAAGACTACACATACCTTGGTATCCACTGGGATTGGTTCCCCTCTGTTGGTTCTGTGTGTGAGGCATGGCTGGCACAGCTCAATAATTTGCTGTAGGAGGTCCTTGTCCACCCTATAGTGCTCCACTATCTCCAGCTCATGTAGCCCCTGGTAGGTTACCCTGGGTCGGTACACTGTTCTCCTTCTCCTCACTGTGGGTTGGTCATCAGCATTGTCATCCTCATCCCCCACAGCCTCTTCCACATGTTGATTTATGAGAGCAAAAGCAGCCCCTATCATTTTGTTGCTTTTGCTAGGTAATATTTCCCTATTTGTGTACACTGGTGGTGTAGAGTTTGTGGGAAAAAACAGAGGGAAGGGTGTTTGCATAGTTTATAGTAGTGTGCTGGTCTGGGCTGGGCTGCTGCCTGTGTAATTGGCTGATTCTGATAAATTTCACCTGTCAGCTATGCTAGTTCTCTTTGATTGCCTTCCTACTGCTGTTTTCTCTTTCCATTGCCTTCCTGTTTAAGCCCAGGGGTGTGCCGTGCAAACCCAGTGCTCAGATGTGAACAGAGCTGCTATTTCCTGGTTTAATTTTTTTTTTGTTTAAAACCCGGTGCGTGGCATGCACACCTGTTTAGGCAATGTAAATACTGCTAGGCAGTTTCAGACACACCCCCTTCCTTAGCTCTGCTAAGCTAAGGGCAAACCCGAGCCACAGAGCTCCAGTAAGCTTACAGTATGCCTGACACACCCCTCTATGATGTCAGCTAACTCTTAAGCTTGCACCATGGTTTTCCTGCTCCTTCACGGTTGGGTGCTGGCTAGCAATGAGGGGAAATCTGTGATTCAGTATCATTCCACTCATTTGCATAGAACTGAATGTTAATGCCTAGTTAGAAGTCTAACACTGAGCCTTCCCCCTTAGCAACCACTATTCAGTGGCCTTGTTGTCTTCTGCCTGCCCTTGACTATAATGGCAAAATTGTGATTTTTGCCTAAAAAGCTTTTTTTCAAGGTTTTATTTTTATTTTCAGGCCAATCCTGTTTGTGCGCCGCTGCCCTATGCTTAAACGTCCAAATTCGGCCAAACAAAAAATTATTTTTTGTTATTTTGAAACTATTTTCCATGCCAATGGCCATATATTTGGCCATTGGCATGCCTTCCACATTATATACACCCTTTATTTGGAGCTGTCATTGTTCCATTTTGTAGTTTGCAGAAATGTACTTGGTTATAGCTGAATACATTTCTGCAGATTACACTAATCCTGCAATGACTGCTGCCTGCTTCCCGGATTGCTAATTCACCTCATTTGCATGGATTTCATATGCAAATGGGGCAATTAGCATACAGGAGCTGTGTCCGTGCAGGAATAGTACAGGAGCGCTTGTGCACGTCCCAGGAGCTTGTTCCTGGATCTCTCAGTGGCCATATTGCCTCCAGCAGCTCTTGCACTATTCCTGCATGCCATTCCTTCCTGCATGCCATTCAGAGCTTTCTGAATCCCAGGGATTCTATGAGCATGAGTGTGTAGGAATTTGCTTGTAGGTGCAAGGATATGTTTGTGAGAGTGTATGTGTGGGTGGTTGTATATGTCTATGTGAATGTTTTAGGGGAGCCCATGATACAGTGATGCATGGGATGGTAAGAGGAATACTATCAAAGCCAAGTTGGACAGCAAAATTTGATTCACAGGTGTTTTAATTAGTTGTTAATGAGGTATTCCTTGTTGCAGCTTTACACTGTCTCTGAAGTGGAGATTCTCGCTATCATGTTAATTCGCAGACCCATGTTGGCCAATTAGTCCTGGCAGCATCAATATCTTTGAATCCCAGTATAAGAGAGTTATTAAACTGGTATGAGCAAATCTGATACTATACTAAAAATATAATAGCTCACGTTATTCACTTTTTGGGATGTTGTCTGAATAAATTTATTTCATATACTTTTATTCGAGTATTGGAATTTTGTTGTTTGGAGGACCTGCTTTAATCTATCCACTAGCTTGCATTCTGTGCCTCTTGGCACTTTGCTGAATAAAGATTTATGACACAAGAACAGCTAATATTTTAAGCACTTTTGAACAACTGTTATTTATAGAAAACTGAGATAATAATGCTCACAATAAAATGCATCTGCTTTTAAATAACAATCCACTAATGGGAGCAAACTATATTATATGACAAACAGCATTCAGTTTGAAGATAGCTCTACTTCATATAAAACAAAGCACTTGGCTGTTATTCTATCATTGCTGAAGTTTAAAGCAGTTACCCCCTAAAGGTGCATCTTTACTATCAAGTACCTTTAATCAATTCTAACAAATACAGCAAAGTTCAAATTCCTGGGAACTTAAATACTGTGTAAGTATTTCCACACCACATAAAGATCTTATAAAACAGGTTATGTACAGACCCTTAGCTCAGTTAGATATTGAGCATAAAATCGACATGTCTATCATTGCCCGAAGATCAAAGCCTTTTATGCCACAGCTGATTTACTATGGCATATCTATACTTATTAAAACAGGCACAATCAAGATAACTTCAGAGATATTAAACAAAAAAATGTAACCGCAATAGAGTTTGCTGCTTACTGCTCAACTTATTTTGCTCTAGTTAACCTAGACAACAAAAATAAATTAATGATATGGGTTGAAATTATTTATTAGAATCTCTAAAGAATGTTGGAGTATGAAATAGCATATCGCCGTCCATTAATTTGCATAATAGCTTATATATACATAGAGAAGGAGAGCATGAATACCAAATGAGCTTTAAAACATCATCTCTTAAGCCTGAAAGGTAGAAATGATGAAAAAAAATGGAAGCACAGAACTGTGGATGACTATCCCTTTAATTATTCTGTTTCTAGAATCCTATGAAAATGCTTCACACAGAAGAAATGTTGATAAAAATAAGTTGAAGGCATTCTTACCCATTTCGTGCACCCACCTGAAAATAAAAAAAACTATTTGTCTTACAGATGCAGTAAATTTTAAACCTTGTTGTCTGGTGAGAATGTAAGCTATATAGATTTTTTAAAGCATATTATTCAACATTTCCAGTGTAACAAAATAATGTATATGTTTACTTTTTGGAGAAACTAGTTGTTATTTGTGGAGTTAGTGCATTGCACTGCATGAAAGTGAGGAAAGCAGTGTAGCATGGAAAAGGAAGCATGATTCAGAGACACAGATAATGCAGGGTCACTAGGAGAAAAAATAATCCACTATGCAGTGTATGTAAATGACTGCTTAAGTATATGAAAATGAGGTTCCATACGCAAATGAGGGGCATTGAATATGTAAATAATACCATCAAAGATGGTGAAGTTATTCAGAAATATGCAAAATAAGTGTCAGTGCCACTGTAATAACTGTCTGAATTCTAGGACCTGATAAAGTACAGGATGCTAGGATGTATGCAATAGCTGATGGTATAGTAAAACAACATATTTTTGAGGCTGTGGTAAGATGCAGAACTTGCAAGAAACAATCATGGAATCATACAAAATACAAGGCAACTGGGCCCTGTGAACATTTACACCTAGCCAGTATCTCCCTTAGATCTTACCTCTTTTTTCAAGGAACAACAGGCTAGTCATATCAGGGGTGAATTTGTGAATATCCATCCAGTTATTTAACTTCTTTTTGAAGGAAGATAGTGTGTCACATTGCTTAATTTGTAGTGGCTATATGTTATGCCTCTCCCCTCTGCACCAATGAAGATGGCACTGGCAATACCTAATGTAGCACCATTTGGTTGACTAGCAAATTGTAGACAGTGACCATGTCAATATAGATAGCACATAGAAGCTTCTACACTTGTGTCATCCACATATGATATCAAGGGGGATGCATGGACAACACATCCCAGTAAACACTAGGGTGTGTATAGCTTTAAATGTCCTAGCTGCAGGGATCTTCCTGAGACCTACAGGGGACATGTGAAGAATTTTGCAGTGTCAGCCTTGTACATTATAAACCAATTCCTTCACATTGCGCCGTAGAATGTGGAAGACCATACATAATTCCCAAGAACTGACGAGGACACAGCCACCACTATGTAGGTGTTCTACAACACTGTCCATTTCCTTGAGCAGCTGGAAACCATTGTTTACACACACATTGTCATCAAGACTCCACTTGGTCTACAGGGTGTCAGATACATCAACATGAAAAGCTGAAGAGGTGTGCAATTCAGACGGTGTCATCTATAATGTGTTTCTATAGCACCCATGCAGTTTCCGTGATTCTCAAATGTGACATATGTCTAATCTGTGCTAATGTTTCATGTGGGTGACTTTCCACATGGTCATCTACTTAGCAGACACACATATAGGTGGGCAAAGAGCTCTTTATACACATTCTCCATGCAATAAGATAACAGGTCTCAGGCAACAGAATCATCATCCTGGTGTACTGCAGGGGACGATGGATATGCACCATAATCATGGGTTATGACCCCCATCCACAACCTGAAACCTAGGTCATAAATGGCATACAGTACTGTCTCTCAGAAACACATAACATTGTGGAACTGGTCAATTTAAGAGATGATTCTGCTGTCTAGCTTCATCTGGTAGGGTACTGTAGTGTTTACTTGAGACCTGCAGATGGACATTTGTTGTGTGCACTCTGTAACATAACATTGCTGTTCAGAAACAATTTCAGTAGTTGGGAACCATCCCAGCAGGGCCTACAGTACCTGTTGGAGCAGCAGAAGAGCAGCAATGCAGCCAGACAGAAGTAGAATAGGCAGCAACAAGAACCTATACAAAACTGAGGTGGTACAGTACATTGCAACACTAGCAAAGAGGCATTGTCTACTCCACAACTATTAACTAATACAAACTATGGGCCATGACACATAATAAAATAATGCATGCAGTATCAAACTCATTACACCATTAGAACCTTCCATATCCATGAGCCGCATGACTCTGCCAACCTGCAGAAGCAGAGGGGAGGGGTATTACCATCTGTGACGCAGTTGCACCACTAGATAAGATGTTAGCCATCTTTGACCAGAGCAGCACTGTCAGCTCTCTTTACCTAATTGTGTCATTATGCAGGTCCTGCATATCATCCCACAGGCTATGCAGGTGCTGCACATCACTCAGCAGGTCACTCAGTCAGTTAACCATCTCTACAATACTGTAAGTAGCAGCTGTCTTTCCCTGGATCACTGATTTGTAATCACACTGATTAATGCCAAATGTTAATCACAGGTCAGATAAATATCTGGAATTATGACAGTGCCACAGTCCACCATGCCACTCCCTTTGAGGTGTGAGCCCAAAAAAGAGTCAATGTAACAACAGATGCCACTTCGGTTGGAAATTCCTATCTAGCCTGGGTGAGGCTCACACTTTTAGCATGTTTGTCCAACACTGCTGAGGCAGGGGTTTCAGTCTGTCAATGCTCAGGTTCATTATATGTGAAGAATGTGTATGAGGCCTCCAATGATAATGTTGCTGACAGTGCTATTGTGTAAATAAATTGTGCAATGTGTACTTTGCCATCATCATCATCATTATTATCATCATAAGCCACAGGCAACTTGGTGATATCAGGCATGCGCTGTCCCATTATCCAAGACTATCCTCCAAAAGACTTGGTGAAAGCATAAAAAACAATATACCTCTGGCAGCACTATACTGAATTGACCCCCAAGTTGACTTAATGTTGTAAGACAGCATCTCCACATTCCACATGGATACCTATATACCTTGTTGGTCAGTGGTCCTGCAGTTGCAGACTGGAAGTACCTTTAGGACAGATATGCAGAAGCTTCTTACTGAATAAGACCCAGCTCACATACACTGTACTGCACTATATGGCAGTATAATAACTAATACTAACTTGGAGCATCTCCAATAATCTAGAACAATGCATGTCTGATATCAATGCTGCTCAATGCTAGGAGTCTGAACCTCAGAATGCACTCACTTAATGCACTCCTCAAAATGGAGAACATCGATATCTGTGCAGTGACTGAGACTTGGTTCAAGGCTCCTGACAGCACCCCAGCACTATCAGGCTATAATTCATACCACACGTTTTGGCCACAAAACCCAGACTGAAACACTAAGGGCAGAGGTGTGTCCATATTCATCAAGGATATCCACACCTCCAGGCTAGTTGCACAACACAATGTCTATGAGATCATACAAGTGCAACTAACCCTGAACAAAAATGCATTCCAAATTGTAGCTTGTTATAGATCCCCCACCATGACCCAGGACCCATATTCCTCATTCCTGGAGACATTAGAAAACAGAGGATCCAACCAAATGCCCTAATAATGGGCGATTTCATTTACCCTAACATAAACTGGGAAAACTACTCTTGTACTCATCCCGTTGCTCAATGATTCCTGGAATTTATAAACTCTAATGCCCTAGATCAACTTGTCAACACCCCCACCAAGGGCAACAATATTCTGGATCTGGTCATTACCAACATGAGTGACCGGTGCTCAACGCTCGAGATCAACTCCTCGCTGGTCAGATCAGACCATAAACTAATCACCCTAGATATCCACATCCTGACCCCCACCCCCACACAAGGAAACCATCGTAAAAAATTTCTCCAAAGCGAACTTCATGATACTCAAAACATAGGTGGCTAACTTTGCGATGCCCCTGCAGATGGATAATACAGTCACGACTGCTGAATCCTACACAAATACACTCTACAAGCACCTGCATGAGTGCATTGATCATGCTATGCCTAACAAAACCAAGACGCTATCCTCCAAAAAAAGGAAGCCAATCTGGTGGTCCCCTGCCATTAACAAACTCTACAACAGAAGGAAGAAACTGTTGCAAAAGAGAGTAAAAACCCAAGAATGGAGAAACTCCCTGACAGGTCTCAGTAATAAGCTAAGATCCCTCATAAAATCCTCCAAAGTGAATTGTGAAAGAAAAATTGTCACTGATTCCAAAGACAACCACAAGGCATTCTTTAGCTATGTCAAGAATCTCTATGGCAACTCCTCTCTCACCCCCCAAAGGGCCTATAACTACACCAAATGATTGTAGAGCCCCATTAATCACAAACACGCAGGTAAAATGGCACTCTCTAAATCCAAAAACACAGCGTCCTTGGGACCGGACAACATCCCAGTCTGTGTCTTACATGAACTCCAAAATGAACTAGCCCTATGAATTACCAAATAGGGGGAAGTTCACTTAACACAGAAAGTGTGATAAGAGACCTTTGGACCCAAGTGGATAGTATCATCTCCTTTGATAATTACATTGCCATACTGGTCAGAAAATCTTTCTACATGGCCCACCTAATCACAAAAGGGTTCGTATCTAGAAAAAAGGAAGTCATTGTTCCCCTCTATTCATCGCTTATCAGACTCTTCATTGAGTACAATGCCCGGTTTGGGATGTACCTCACAAGACACCTACAACAACTGGAGAGGCCCCAAAAGTACCTCACCAAGAGGATTGCTAGCCTCAAACAGTTGCCCTATGCCGACCGACTCAAGAAACCCCAACTCTATTCGGTCACATGTCACTTACTCCGAGGAGATCTCTGTCTGACATACAAAGCTATGTCAAACCTAGAATTGATGGACATGCTCCACTTAAAGAAATCCCAATCTCCCCGAGCTACACGGTCTAGAGACCTAAACCTCACCACATCAATAAATAGGACATGCTGGAGGGATAGATTCTTGACCCAGAGGCTTCCAATGCTCTGGAACAAAATTCCCATCCACATCAAGCAGAGCTCATCAATAGCACTCTTCAAGAAAAACCTTGATGAGTGGATGGGTAATAGGAATTTCACCCCTGGGATCACATCTGTGGCTCTGCTTGATAGAGGGGCAGGAATTTAATCTACATGGGTGGCTAAAGCCAAGACATTTTTGGCTAGGCTTACTTATGCCCTCTGGCCGATAGCCTAGTACCTACCTATGAACTTAAGAACAACCCATCTCTTATAGCTTGACCATCACTCTATGGTCTCCTTCCCCTCACAGAGGCACCAGGAACTCTTCTGCCTCTGCCCCTTTCCTATACATATTGCAGCTATGGCTCTGTTTTATCATAACATCCTTTCTTGTGTCAGCATACCAAATCTCTGTAATATATTATTAACCATGCCCCCCCCCCCATGAAATTCATTGTGATGCCTTAGTCAATGTATAAAGGCAACTTTGCTCAGTGCAATAACCATCTCCACAATACTTTGAGTAGTATTGTATGCAATACAGTTTCTTGATTGGTCATGTTTTGTATCAGATATTACCTGTTCACATGAATGCACATTCATTCATGTCATATCCTGGCATCTGTGTTCATAGACACTGGTGTGTCCCATTTGATAGCTTGTCATAACAGTGGCATGGCATTGTGGTATGTACCCATATCCATATACATCTGTTCCTGTATGACACTACTACTGCCACCCACCAGTGTTTTCAATAGAGTGCAGGGTTACATTAACAAGAGTATTGTCTTCACCTATTTCAAAATCCAGTGTCTTAATTCAGTAAAGTCCTGATTCTGTAGTTGCTTGTATTAGCATAGTCTTTTCCAAAACGTGACACCACTTTCTATTATGCCATTTAGGTCTTATAGAATAAACTCTTATGTTATAAGGGAATGCATTGCATATGTCTCTGAATCATTACCAGCATGCAATACACTATCAACATAGGCTGCACTTTCCTGCTCATCCCTGTCCCTACCACAGCTGTGCAGTATATTTTCACAATGGTGTCAGTGAAGCTCATACCACCAATGGCTTTGTGGTTCTTAACTATTTTGTATTACTTTGCACCTGTGCTATGATCCACATCACATGATGACTGAATGTGCATCCATGTGACCAGAACTATCATTTTGCTGCTTGAGTAGGCAGTCTGAGTAACTATTCCTGCTTCAGGTGCTGGGAAATTAGGATATTCTTATTTTTCATCCACAGAGACTTCCAGGAGCATCATCTAGGCCAATATGCTGTCCCTTTATAAGATGTTGATGCCAGGTATAAGCTAGCTAAGATGGTGAGTGTTGCTGCTGGCATTACTCATTAAAATGATCAGTACAGACTCCCTTACCCAGTGGAAAAAAGAGGATAAGGAGAGGATAAGGACAGACAGACATGTTGTTCTTTGCCTATTCCATGTCCATCAATGTACTAAGTTTTTTCTGCTTTGCCTTATAGCAGAGGGGGAGTGGAAGAAGGTCAAGGAAGGATACCTCAGGAGGCAAGAGATAGTTGTAGCATGCATATGCAATATGCACTACTGCAGTATATAGCTTTAGTAGCATGTGTAAAATATGTGCCCACAAATGAGTTCTCTTTTTCCATTTTTTCTTCCCATCGCAGATCTAGAGTTGTTGCAGTGGCAGGGGAACATATGCATTCACCTCAGCCTGCTCCAGGTACTGCCACTGATGTCTGGAAGCCAATGGGTGTCAGGCTTGCCACTCAGCAGGGGGATAGAGGTCACCATGCTGAAGATGACTTGGATGGCATATTGGAGGTCTCTGTGGTCACTATTGAGGAATAACATTTCTCTTCTAATAGTGGCCCAGAGGGGTACCTTCTGTGTCCCGAGCATCATTGCCTTAGGATTGTGCCATCTGAGGATTGCCAACAGCTAGACTCATGCTCCATGACTGTGGAGACTTCTGGTATGCCTGGATGAATCATGCAACTAGCAGGATCCAACAACTGGGCCACAAGAGGCATGGCCTGCACCTTATACCAGTGACTAAGGTGGGTGCTGTTTGCATGTGGTTGTCTCTGGGTCAATGTGGCATCCAGCATGTACTCTGCTCTATTCTCCATCCCTGCTCTACCCCACTTTGTGTGTCACTCTCCTTACCTTGTATGTCAACCGGGCCTACCATCACAATATGTCCACACTCTGCCAATGTGTCCATCCATTAATCCCACCACTTTTTGTGCTATTACATCCCATTTCTCTATGTCTACATTTTATGTTTCCCTGTGTGCCCTTGCAATATACCCCTTCTCCTTCAGTTCCTCACACAGCCACCCCACAGTGACTTCCCCAGCCACTATACTCTTCTTATATGAAAATTTTTGAGCCTTCCTCAAAAAAGTACCATTCTCTCCCTTTGGTTATTCTTTATGGTTAGCCAAGTCTGCCTTTCACTGCTTATTATTTCCCTTTCTTACTTTCATAATTTCCCTTTTCTCCTCCTCTCAGATCTTCAGCTAGTTAAGCAGTCAACTATACCAAACACAAAAATATCCAAATACTCTCTTCTAGATCTGATAATTGTACATGACTCCTCCACTATTTCACCTACAACCATTCATCCTCCCATCTTTTGGATACCATTGCTAAACAAGCTTCCACATTCAATATACCTCTCCTCAACTTGCTGGCTCCCAGTAACAAACCTAATAGATAACAACCAGGCTGACGAAACCTTCACCATTATGTTGAAGAATATACAAGACACATTTTTCCCCTGAGTACATGATTATATAAAACCAATGATACCTTTTAGTTAACTACAGAACTAAAATTCATCTTAAAACTTAGGAATAATGCTTGGTATAATTGAAACCAAAACCCATCACCTGGCACACATATTCGATATACATGATTACACAATCTAGCCAAGCAAGTAATCAAACATTAAAACAAAGCTATTAAAAGCAAAACAATAATTCATAATCAACAAACCAAAGTTGTTCTGAAAAGAAGTAAATTGCCTAACTGATAGGCAGTCTAAACAATATTCACAAAATTCCACTTCCACTTTCAATCCTAATGAATTCCTAAAAAAAGTTCACAAATTTACCAAAGCGAAATCCTAGCATACAGAACCCACAACCCATCCTCTACCACTCAAGCAACTCACTTCAAACCCTATAATACTCCAATCATGTGTATTTTGATACCATGACTTTTCCACTGAGCCAGACTAATGACACATATTCCCACAATGCAACTCTACTAATTTCCTCTGTATTCTGTTTCATTAACTTCTGTCACTGTGCGAACCTTGATTCATATCTAAGGAGCTAAATACTCCATCACACTACAGAACCCTTAAAATTCAGCACTATTTATCTACAAAGTAATTGTCTATGAATGCCAACCACTGTATACAACATATTATAACATATTAAGGAAACAAGTATCTATTTGAAAAAAGTAACATTTATAATATGTTAAACTGACGACAATCTTGAATTAAAATACCTACCAATAAAGTTTTCCAATGAGGCTCTGCTCCCTGTACCCAGAGAGTGAAATGAACATTTGGTTTTCTTGTAAAACTAAGGATTCCCACTGCTTTTGTGGTGCTACACCCTTTGAATTATCGCGTTTAGGAAACAAAGATCTGGAGACAATGTCCTATGTGGGGTACAGAACATGCAGTATATAGCACACTTCAAGGGTTATATATACTAGACTTGATGTTTTTCTGTAACTTTTAACTGTATTATAAATGTTTACAAATAAGTGATGTGTCTTAAAATTAGTATATATTAAACTTTAATGCATTCATATTTATGCTGATAATGTGATATCTGTATTCATAAAAAAGGAGTTAAGGCACAGTTTTACAGAGGATGTTAATGTCTTTTCTTTTCTCAGCTACAATGATTCAACAGGTCTCCTCAGTGTTGTGATTTTACAAGTGAGCATACTTGCTTGACTGTTAAAAGAAAAACTTTAAACAATGATTCTGAAAAAATAATATTAGGAATAGACCTGTATTGCTTATAAAATGTCATTGTTTGAATTAATCACTCAAACAAATCTTCATATTGTGAGTGACTATTTCAAAATCAACACTGACATTATGATATTTACTTAGACTTCCATTACATATTAATACACACACACACACACACACACACACACACACACACACACACACACACACACACACACACACACACACACACATATATATACACAGGCACACAAGTGCACACAAACACATACACATACACACAGGTGGGTTTCAGATAGTACGGTGTGTTGTCGTGACGTTTTTGGAAAGTATTGACTTGCCCTGGGAAAAATTGCGGGGATCGGGATTTTAGTTTTCATTATTTTCATCTCACGAAAATAACGTTTGAGTATTTGTACTTTCGAGCATGCAAAGTCGATCCCTATATATATATATATATATATATATATATATATATATATATATATATATATATATATATATATATATATGGGTCCCTATCACATCGTCGACAATTCATTTCACTGACACTCATTTCGTCGACAGTTCATTTCGTCGACAGAAAGATGTGCCCACTTCCCCAATGTTGTGCAACCCTGGAGTTGATATATATAGTTAGGGGGGGTGTGGGGGGCATAGCCCCCACAATGGGGGGTTTGGGGGGCGAAGCCCCCCACCTAACATTGGGGAAGGGGGCACATCTTTCTGTCGATGAAATGAACTGTCGATGAAATGAGTGTCAGTGAAATGAATTGTCGACGATGTGATAGGGACCCATATATATATATGTATATATGGGTGCACTAGACAATATCGAAATACTGAAATGTCGAATTTCAGTATTTTGGGACTGAATAGTGGAAAATGCAGTTATGCAAAACTGCACTCTGTCGAATGCAGAAATATCGAATTCGCTATCATGGTGTCGTGTTCATGATGTGCGGTGCGGTTTGTGGATTTATCTGGGGTTTCAGGTAAGTGGTGTTTATGTAAGCATGTTGGGTAGGGATTTTAGTGTGTTTGAGTGTGTGTAGTGGTGTTTTTTGTAAGGTTGTATGTTCAGTGTAACCTCAGAGTTAGTATTATATAAGTGGGGGTGTGTGGGGGGCTTCCCCCCTACATGGGGGGTTATAGGTAGGGTAGGTGTGTTTGTGTATTATGTTGTGGTTGTGTGTGTTGTTTTGTTTGTTTTACTCTAGTTAGGTAGGTGTATGTGTGTGTGTGTTTGTGTGCTGGTGTGTGTGTCTGTATGGTTGTGATTGTGCTTTTCGCGGTTTTGGGTTTTAAGGTATGTGAGTTTTCTACTATTCAGTCTCGAAATACTGAAATTTGACATTTCAGTATTTAAAGATTGTCTAGTGAACCTATATATATATATATATATATATATATATATATATATATATATATATATTGTTGAGATGTGCCCCCGGATTTACTAATCTTCCGTGCAGGACTAGCTTAGTCCTGCACGGAATCGGCCATTTATGATTAAGATGGCAGCGAGCCATGCATATTAATAAGGCATGCTGCCTGAGCTCCTAATCTTATATGGAGTGTGCAAGAGTGTAGGGGGTGTGTCTAAGAGCAGAGCTCTCAAAATATACATGCCCCCGCAATGAAGAACAGCAAAAAGGCCTACGAAATGAGTGAGACCACTCATATGTGTCCGCATATCCCCACCAACATACCCCCTCATGTACAACAGCAAGTAAATACAATTAAAATGAACAAACACTTTTTTTTTAATTAAAAATCTGATTAAAGCTAACTGTTGGTGCATGGGTGTGCCCATTGCTTAGCTATGGTTAATGCAGCTTAAATGGCTGAAGAGGATAACAAGGAATATATATGCAAATGAAGCAGCATAGCGATAGTGTAGTGGACAGAGCATTTGCCTTATGAGCAAGCATTCCCGCTTCAAGTCCCACTGCAGCACATTCCATTTTCCATGGCAAAGCATATTATGACCAATATTTTTGTTGCATAACCCACTAAATAACATATATTTGTGAACTGCAGTAGTGCATTAAATGCACATGTGAGGTGTCAGTGTCATAATGAATAAAGCACTAGTAAGCAAGTTTAAGCACCAATAAGCAGCACTAAGCATATGTAAGCACTAGTAAGCGAGTTTAAGCCTGTTTGCATGGGGGTAAGCAATGAGCACACAGGTTAAGCAATTTTGAAGCTCACTCTCTGTAAGCATGATTAACCGGAGGTTAGCATTGCTTACCTTCGCACAAACCCGCGCAAACCCACTTATAACTGCTCAAAAGTGCCTTAATCAGTCTGTATCCAACAGCCCTTGTTCTGCCCAGTAACAAAATAAACAGCCTTGCAGGTCTTGAACCCAGGACCTTATACACTACACTACAGTCACAGTAGTTAGCCACCAAGCCATAACAGCAGTATAGAAGAATGAGGTATCAGCAAACAAGTCCTCACTATAGTAAAATCAAATTGAACCAGTGAAAGCAATCAGTATACAGCCATATGTTCCATAACCCACTACATAACATAAATGTGTGAAATGGAGTACAGCAGTTAGCCCAGAAGTGAGGTATAATTGTAATAGAGTGTTGAAGTCCCCAATAAAACACAAGGACCCCATACAGTGTACGTATACATGAATCATGGATACCAGGCATACATTTAAGATGTAATGAATAGTAAATCAATGCCAAAAAGAAAATATAATGCAAAGTCTAATGTAAGCAATGCTAAGCATTGCACAGGCCAGCTTAGGAGGTGTAGCAATGGCAGCTAACTCAATGTGTCCAGTGTTATATCCTTTTAAACAATGCCAACCTTAGGTAAGCAGGTTTGCCCATAGCTTAGCTTTTTCAAAACTGGTCAATCATGAAAAAGTGCATGAAATTGGCCCTACTTAAACCCAACAGGCAGGAATACATCTCATAACTGGTTGTAGCTTCCCTTGCAGGCAATATGTCAGGAAGGGGAGAGGGTGTGAGCTTTCAGGTGCAGTGCTGGTGCATCCAGGAGTCCAGAGTTATGGCAGGACACCTTGTCAAAGACCACGAGCAGAGACTGCTGCAGGGCCAGTACCAGGGTTCCAAATATAAGGCGGAAGCCTGGGATCATTTTGCCAGTGACCTCACCAGTGCCACTGGCATACCCCGAACTGAAGAGCAGGTCAGGCATGACTATGCCAATCTGAAGCGGCGTAAGGTAGACCTCTTGGAGCAGTGGATCTAAGAGGCTAGAACGGCAGTGGATGTCCCAGCTGTGCGTAAGTATCACCCTACTATGTGTGTAATAATTGCCAGCTCATGTATATCATGGATAGGTATGGCTAAATATTCCTCTTATGTCCTCCACAGCTGCAATTGATCGGGCTGCAAACCAGGAGTCCCATGGAAGTCGCCTGGAGAGGTTACGACATGAGGCAGATCAGTAATATTCTTGCATGTACTGTCATAGGAAATAAATCTAAAAGTATTAGTAAATTAATTGCCTGTATAAAACCTGTATTGATTAAGGCAAGTACTGCATACACCGGAGAATATGGCAGGAAGAGACTCATACAGTATGTATGTAAATAAAAGTGTAATAGCCTGACAATAAAGGTCTAACTGCTGGACTGCATGTGTATACTCTGGTATCATATGGTAATGTAGATTTGCATTCACGTAATAGTACTGTTGTATTAAGCACTGTTACCCACACCGTGCAGCATAAATAGAATGTGTAGGAATGCCTGTATATGACTGGTGTAATCTTCAGAGGCCATTTAATAAAACTGAGAGACACATAGACAGAAAACAGGGAAAAGGCAAACAACAAAACCTGAATAGCACATGCAACTGAGATGTGAACTGTTGTATTTTTAGCACACACAGCCATCGTTTGAATCCTGCCAGTGGTAGTAGTCTGCATGCAGAATCATACCCTACAACTGTACAGATAAGACAGAATATTCATTATATGGGCCCATATCTGCTGTCTGTCCCCCTGTCTCCCTGGGAAGTCTGTGGGATGATCCCTGATGTTTAGCCAGAAAACAGGGAATACAAGTGATTGTCTAACATCTATGAGAACAAACCTGTCACTGTAGCAACTCCCAAAACTGTTAGGAGAGTAATGAGCAAAGTATGTCCTATCTACACCCCCATGTTGTCAAGCTGTGACCAGAGTGTGTACAGTAACAGAGTGAGATGTATGTGTAAAATACTAATGTGTAATCTGGAACTATGTATGGCAACATTCGGGTAGTGCTAACAAGAATTGCTCCCACAGGTACGTCGAATACGAACACTGTGCTGAGAAATAAAAACCATTATACCCTGTACTGGTACTGTTTACTCTGGTATTGTAGGGAATTGTGAGTGTTGCAGTTTCTCTGAATAATAAAGTATCATGATCACTGTCACCCACACTGTGCTACATAATATAACTGTGTAGGAAAGCATGTATATGTGTGTCACGTCACTAAAGTTTGAAGAAGGCAATAGTCTAGATATGTCCCGGTACACCTGCATGAGGTCAACACATGGCCAGAGTCTGTCCAGAAAGAGTTGGATAGCTATGTGCAGAACATCAACCTGGAATCTGGGAGTATGTGTAGAAACAGTTAGTGTTAACAAATATTCCCTCCACAGGTATACCAGGTAAGAGGTGTATACTGCAGGTAAAACTAGTTAATGTATAACGATGATGTCAGCCATATCACTGCCCACACTCAGGCTATAGGGTGTAGTAAGACTTGTAAAGTACAGATAACAGCACTGACTAGGAAAGAAATGTGGACTACAGGAATATACTAGTTGTTAATTGACATCTCCCCCCCAACCATATCTTCGTCAATAAACAACATACCCACCCCAACTGGTATGTAATAACTCCAATGTTCTGATGATGACCTATTGGTTGATAAATATTTTTATTTGTTCCCATGCATGTGCTATATTGAATTATTCAAACATTGGTGGCATGGTGCCATCAATGTGCCTGCATGCTGTTCTTATTACCACTGTGTTCCAATATACGCATGTGTTCTGTTTGCTATGCAGCTGTTCCGTATCTGGTGTCTGGGTTAATGGGGATATCTATACATGCTGTTATACCTAACCCTGGAATGTGTTGACTATTACTAACCCTCATATGATGATAAAATCTAAACAATATAGCACGTTTGGGAAGGCCGGTCCCAGTGGACCCACCTGTCCCACCTCAGCTGGCCATGGCATCGGACACCAGCATGTCTGGGGCCCAACCCAAGACCTCCTTGTCCACTGGTCCTGCACCACCTTCAGGTGGAACCACCTCAGGGGATTGGCTCAACCCTCCCCCACCCGGGAACAGGCGCGGACAGGAACCTGTCACCCATTGCCAGGTCCGGGTCGTGGTGCTTATTGAGCTCAACCAGCAGTTTGATCTGCTACGCCAGCTCGAGGGCTGTGTGTCACAACTAGATGGTCAGCCTGGCTCTGCAACTCAGCCCGCAGCACAGACACCTTCGGGGCTGTGAAGGTACAGTAGTGACTGCCCATGGGTGGGGACCTCAAAGGTTA
This sequence comes from Protopterus annectens, assembly GCF_019279795.1. NCBI lineage: Eukaryota > Metazoa > Chordata > Ceratodontiformes > Protopteridae > Protopterus > Protopterus annectens. The sequence goes on along the minus strand of NC_056732.1, from coordinate 1,579,526,665 downwards.
AACAATTAAGATTAAGCTTAAGCAACTGAGAAGCTAAACCAGTACAAGAAATTGTAACCAGAAGTTAGCAGTGCTTACCTCCACGCAAACCTGCACAAACCCGCTTACAACTGCTCAAAAATGCCTTAATCACTCTGTATCCAATGGCCCTTGCTCTGCCCAGCAACAAAATAAACAGCCTCTGCAAGGCTCAAGCCCCAGACCCTACACACCATAGCCAAAGTGATTTACCACTAAGCCATGTTAGATATACATACCCCTGATGTTTTCACAAAGATACCATCCAGCCCAGTCATTCAACAGTGCAGGGAATGTATTCAAACATGTAGATGTAAGTGTGTGTGTATATATAGTAATATCTAAATAGATAAAACATATCTATATATGTAGTTATAGATATAATATAGAAATATATACATATATATTTATATACATCAACAAAACTATAGTACCAATGGAGTCAGGAAGAACTGGAAATGAATCTTCACTGTAGAATATTTAATAAATCCTTGTAAACGTGTTGCAGCAAAAATCCATGACAGCGAAAAAAACATTTATATCACAACATAAATTAAGCGCTTTTGTCCGCTAATGTAGTGTTCACTAATCGAACTTCATCAGAATTATACAATGGATAATTCAAAAATACACTAGATGTGAAATAACATTCTAAAATTCTAAAGTTCCAGAAAATTGTACTGGTAGGAGTGGGAATTACCACTCCTATCTGATCCATTTGAGAATGCTTCTCACATTAAGATTCCCATTAAGGCCAGGGTGCGTGTCAGCCTGAAGTCTAATCTGCCATCTAAGCTCTTTTACTTCAAGTAAAGGATTGCAGTCTCCATAAGGTAATGACACATAATCAAGTACTAGGAACAAAAATCTGCTGCATTGGGAGCTAGAAAATGTGTGTCTAGCCGAAGTATTTTTCCAGTCACCTTTCCTTATAGCCTGACGGTGTTCCTTAATGCGATCACTAAGTTTTCTAATAGTTTTGCCTACATAGAAGGCAGAGCATTCATCACACACTCCCAGGTAAACAACATTAATGCTATTACAATCAAAAGAATCACTAAACTGTATCAGAAACTTGGGATTGGGAAGTTGGAAACTACCACCCAAAGCAATAAAAGGGCAGCAAACACATTTGCCGCAGTTGTACATCCCTGTCATTTGAAGAGGGCAACTAAGAAGAGAAGGGGATGTTTTTTCAAAAAGATTCTTCAAAGACCTAGTTCTCTTGTAACTAAAACTAGGGGTGTCACCCAATACCCTGGACAATTCATGGCTACTCTTCATAATATCCCAGTTCTTAGACAAAATGTTCCTAATGGGTTCTGCATCTAGAAAAATGGGGAGGGGAAATCTGGTGAGCCACACCGGCTGAGGAGCATGCAGGTAAGGACATAGGGCACATCAGTAGACCACTGTTGCGTATACATCCACATAGGTACGGGTAGATCATGCATATCTGACATGTCATATATATATTGTGTTGCTGCATAGTAGTGTTAAACAGGTGTCCAGATGTGGTAGTATTGTGGAAATGTACCATTGTATTGTATAACTGCAGCCACCCTGTAGCACAGCCACAGGTGTGGCCACTGACATTGCATCTCTCACCCTCTTATGTAGGTCCTTCCGGGATACCACCAAGGTAGCAGCCTGTAGCTAGTGAGTATGGTTTATGTAGATGATTGCCAACACTACGGGCATGTAATGGCGATGGTATATTCCATGCACACATCTAACACACTTACCCAGAGTGCATGTTGTACATGTGCACATATTGTTGCTGTGAAATGCACAACATCACAGGGCTGGCCATGATGGGGTATTGGAAGGGTATGTCAGACACCTGCATGATAACTAATATCCTATCATTGTGGAATGTGTCCACAAGGAGTAACATAATGGTGGGACACATGGCCTACAGTAGGGACATGTTTGGAACAACACCCATATACAGTGCAATACCAGTGTATATACCTGTAGGACAATGGCAACTGCTGCAGAGATACACTATGGCATATGGCATTACAGTAGTCCTCATTAGCAGCTGAGACTAGGCTGTAACATGTGGTGTTCAGTGTATGGGACACTGCAAAGTGACACATGTGTAGGGCGTACTTGTCATGCATCTGCAAAAAGGCTGAAGGAGGGGGAGTGTCAGCATGACACACCAGTGCACTGCAGCAGGGATCATAAGGATGCTAAGAATGGCAGTATCTGTACATAGTCAGGTTCAGGACCTGTGGCAGGCATAATCCTATCCCCACAGCAATAGTGACGGCAGTGTGTGAACACCAAGGGGATGTGCACATGAGTAGACCTTGCAATCATGCAGAGTAGGGGGACATGTGTAGGGCAGACTGAACATACACTGGCAATTGCAGATGGCCCATGCTGGTATACACTTCTGCCAGGAGTAGTGACTGTTGTAGTACACACAACAAGAGGTGCTTCAAACCATCATAGCACACATATGCCCACACAGAGTGTATGCATCGCGGTCAGCATCCACACACCTAACTCATTCCGTAGACACTGCATGTGAAAGTACAGGACATATGTCATATATCGGGCACATATACTGTTAAGACATGCAGTGATGTGGTCCCAATGCAGATCATGGATGGGTGCATCATATCAGGAAGGGTGTGTATACCCCCCATAGCCACGGTATGCTCGGATGGTTGTTAGTGTAAGAGTATTGGATTGGTCATACATGGTCTGCTGATGTTGAGAGCTGTAAATCAGGCATCAGGCATTCACCAATGACAACTGTCCACATATCATTCCAGGTATGTGTTGTTGAAAAACATAGGGGCTGTGAATATTAAAGCTGACATAACTGACGCAGTACTGCACATGCCGCAATGGGTTGTACACCTGTGATATGTGGTGCACCGTACATGGGAGGGTGCAGAACAGGTGCATGGCAATACTGTGTACATGGGTGCAGTGGTATTCAGGGGAAGGGACATCACCTAGTGACACAGCACATGTATCAAACAATCATACACATGTATACTGTTGCTAACATGGATTGACTATAGCTGAACTGCATGCTGTTCTGTACCATATGTTCTGCATGTTGACAGATGGATAATAGGAGGACTGTGTGTACTATCACTGTGCAACCTCACCTGTTTGTGAGTGTGTGTGTGTGTGTGTGTGTGTGTGTGTGTGTGTGTGTGTGTGTGTTTTGTGTGTGTGTGTGTGTGTGTATGTGTCTGTGCATCCTGGTGGTTAGTTAGTTTGTCTGCAGGGTCACTCTGGTGAAGTGGAGGGATGTTGATGCATATAAGATGCGTGTGTGCATGTGTGTGTTTGTGTGGGTTGCCGTGTATGCACATGTTAGATTGTGGGGTGTTCATACAGCTGTACCTCCCTTTGGGACTGTGCAGTACATGGACATGGACTGCCACATTACACACCAGGAATACCTGTCATGTGTATAATCACAGAACAGCTGATAGTATAATATGGTCTGTAGCATGGAACAGGCATTGAGAAGGAAGGTAGACACCAGGTACACCCTTAATATTGCATTCAGCAGGGAGGTCACCTACAACCCACATATGCAGCACTACAGATGCATTGGGGAAGTACTAGTCAAGACCAGGGAGTGTCTCCATATATTACAGTTGTCACATGATAGGCTGAATGAGCAGCATATCTGGCATGTACTGAGCATTACATACACATGCCACACCAGTGCGTGATATTATATATAGAACATAGTAGCCCACGCATATAGGGGCCATGCTCATGATGTCCAAACATACAGAGGGTGCATACCGAATGACAGCAGTGAGGCCATGTAAAACCACTACACACAGGTCAGGCAGGTAATGTAGTAACAGGTCTTGTGGTGTGTCCACTTGTGTAGGCATTTAGAGGACTGATATGTTAAAGAGTGGTATCAATGTGTGTATGTTAACAAGTGTGATGCAGGATGGGGTACCACATGGACATATATGTGGGACTGTCTGTACAGTCATGAACAGGTAGGTATTATGGACATGTGTGTGTGTGTGTGTGTGTGTGTGTGTGTGTGTGTGTGTGTGTGTGTGTGTGTGTGTGTGTGTGAGTGTGCACTGTTAGACAATGCTGTACAGGTGTTAAAGTGCATTTATTGTTTTCCCCCACAGGTAGCGAGGTGGGTCAGGGTCCCTCCTGCATGCAATCTGATGTTGGTCTCCATACAGACACTGAAAATGATGATAATACTGTTGAGGCACAGGTGGGGTTGTCAGGGGTCGACACTGGGCCAACATTTGACATCCCCCTTTTAGCCACCCCAACCCCGCACACAGTTTCAGTGTCTACACATACCCCATCACCAGTGTCCACGGTGGAGGGACAGCTGGCATTTGGTGGCATTGCACAGGAAAGTGTGGTAACCATGCCCACTGTGTCTGGTCACAGCAGGCATAGCCGGATGTCCGACAGGGCACCACATAGGCAGATGTCCCAGGGTGCTCATGGCTGGGCCACTGGACATCATGCTCCTGGCATAGGCGACATATCTGGTACCAGCAAGCACATGTTTCAGGCTATCATGGCGGTGCAGGCACATATGGAATGTTACATCAGACAGGGCCTGAGGCTGCAGAGGGCTGCTCTTGCATCTGTAAGCGACAACCTCCATGAACTGTTGGGTGCCACCCATGCTTATACCAAGCTCACAGATAGAGAGCATGGTGAGATGATGGTCCTCATCGGCTGTGGTTTGTCTGTGCTTCAACATGTGGTGGGGATGTGGTGACACCCGGGTGGACATGAGCCAGCAATGCCAACAGCTGGCAGTCAATGTGAACATGCTAGGATACCAAGGGGCTCCCATAGTGGCAGTACCAGCCCCGGCAGTGCAGGGGGTGTGCTATCCACACCACAGCAGGCCATGTGCATGTGGTCCTGGCCAGTCCCAGGGAGGACCAGGTACCAGGGAACATTTGTCATCAGCAGGTGAGAGTAGCACATTGAGGCCTGTACCTGGATGTGCCCATAGAACCCCTGGCAGGCACAGTCCATGTGTCTGTGGCTGGAGGCAGTGAACTGCACACCCTGCCAGGTATGGTCTGCAGCTGTCCATAAACACCTGTATAGGGCAGCCACATGGTAGAACTGTGTGCATGCATACCCACACACTATGCAAACACACCTAGGGCAACCCCATACCTACACACACCACATTACCTCACCCAGATCACCACAGTACACCCCTCACCCACACACATGGTGTCAAATGTATGGCCCACCCTCGTCCTCTGGCAAACCAACATCACACCCTGTGCATATGATGATATCTATGCCACATCCCTGTCATCCATACCATCAATACAAAGACAGACTGATATGGTTCTGATGCACACGGTGACTGTACTACAGTGTACCACAGTACTGCAGTGTAACATGTTGTAGGGAGTAGAGTGTAATGCATATATGGCAGGTAGTGTAGCCATCCAACAATGATGCCTCATAGCTGTTAGTAACACTGGCTGGTTGTGGTCTCTATAATGTTATCCATTTGTATTGCAGATGTACATGTGTTAGCACAAGGATGCCCTGTGCATATGATGATACCTGTGCCACATCCCTGTCATCTATACCATCAATGCAGGGACAGGCTGATATGGTTCTGATGCACACGGTGAGTGTACTACAGTGTACCACAGTACTGCAGTGTAACATGTAAGCAGTAAAATGTAATGCATACATGGCAGGTAGTGTAGCCATCCAGCAATGATGCAGTATAGCTGTTAGTAACACTGGTTGAGTGCAGTCCCTATAATGTTATCCATTTGTGTTGTAGTTGTACATGTGTCAACACGAGGATGGTCTGCAGCCATATTCCACAACAGGGTATGTCAATGTGGTGACACCATGGCTGTGACATATCTGGGGTACAGTGAACACATGTCACAGGTTACTAAAATTGTTATTGCCTGTGCCACATGGACAGATGACCCCCTGAGGAGTGTATACTCTGCAACATGATGTAGACCCATCCACATACACGCACACTGTTACTTGCCAAAACTTGGACTAGAACTCTACCTAGCTATGTAGTGATGCGGAAGTGTGTGGCTTACATTGCACACACCACACAGCATTTAGGGTGAAGTGTATCCCAGGTTACATGTTACATGCAGAACATCCCCAGACATGTAGAGTATGCTAATGGGGGATGCAATGGGTGTATTTGGACAATACGTAGTGTGACATACCGTCATATACACATCAACAGACACATAACAGCCAAACACACATCCGAGATACCAGGGCCTATCGCTGCTAACTAACTTAACCATGTGTCCAATGTGTTACAGGTAGGCTGCACACATCACATGCATAACTGGCTTGGATTGTGGTAACAGTTACCTGTATGGTTGATGGTGACAGTGGTAACCATAATGTGATACATGGAACATATACCGGGTGTACCTTGGTGTAATGACAGTGTACACAGCACCCATATCCCCCAGTGGATATTGTACTCCCTGAAACCCATGATGACACTCTGCCATACCCACCATCACACATTGGCTGTGACTGCGATACAACCCATAGTATACCCCAACAGTTGTACTACAAGGATATGCATCTCATGCACATGCCACATGCGTAGTAGGGTGTTGTATTGTCATGCCTCACCTATGGGCAGCAACAACACTATCTGTACTACTGTGTGGCAATGGGTATTATAATAGGAGTATGTGGCCTCAGAATGCTGTACCCTACAGATATACGGACATGCACAACTACACACACATGCCAGAACACAGTAGGTATCCCATGCCTATCAACCCATTTGTAAAACACTGTTGTGCTGGTACTGCAAGGCTTGTGTAACCAGTATGGGGGGAGCTTAACAGGGTACATGTAATGTCCCATACGGCAGCAGCCACAACTGACTATGACAATGGGTGTTGCATTGGTTGTGAAGGCCCTCATCAAATTCCCAAGTATAGGTGTGCTAACACACAGACACTGCTATACTCAGTCATGCACATGAACACATGTGTCAGTACAGGGGTGCATTGCTGCAGGTAGTCATAGCTGTGTACCTAGCTATTGTCCAAGGGGAGATGGGTTGTGTAGGGGTTATATGTACAGTGGTATCCTGCCACCTGCCATGTGGCAGCAGGCAATCTATCGACAGACACTACTGTCGTGACCCTCAGAGTGAGAATGACATGCATCGGACAAGCCCCCAGGTGTCTCCTGCACATGGTCACTGAGGTGATCAAGTTGACATGTATGCAACATGCATTACAACACATGATTAGTGTCTGTGATGATGACTTGTACCCAAGCATGTTCGGTTAACTTTGGTAGTGTAGTGGAGGTACCCATGGCATGTGGTGCGTACAGGGTGACATTTCCTATTTGTGCCACTTCTTACACAGCTGGGCATACATGTCAGTGTCAATCAAGCTTAGGTTGCCTGTAAATTTCCCAGCTGGATACCTGCCATCTGCACATCTGTACAGGGACTGACAGCCATCAGCTAGGCAAGTAGCTATGCAGTAGCATGAGTGTGTTGACAGATAGACATCTAACAACAATATGTATGCCATAACTACATGTCAGATGCCCTCACTAACATGTGCTGTACAGACGGTAGTCTGCAGTTACATTCCACATGATGGATCATTACCCAGTAAGTGGTATATACTGTGACACAGCTCACACACTAGGGATACAGCAGGGAGGCCTCGGTGTCCAGCTATGCCCGCAGGTGTGCCTGTTGTCAGTACTACATTTAGCACTCTGGTCTTGCCTGGGTTAGCACTGTCAACAGTAGTACTGCCATGATACACTACATGCCAGTGTGACAGCATGTACCCTGGGCTACTACCCCTGTATGTAACATATTCACATGGATAACAGTGCTGTACAGGCCTCATATATGTCTGTGTCCCACACATGACACTCACACCACTTGCTACTGTAATGACAGCACATAGGTGCATGTATTGTACATGGCAGACTGGGTGGTGTGTCCTGGTTACCAGAGCTAAGCCATGCTTAGCAAGTATCAACATTGCTGCAATATAACAGCTAAACTGATTTGTGCACTGGTAAGCGATGCCTACACTATGTAAGGGCCCGTACGTTTACCCATTGCTCAGCACTACATAGCTTCACTCAAACCCACGCAAACCCGCTTAAAGCAACTCAAAACTGCCTTAACCACTCTGTATCTGCCAGCCCTTGTTCTGCCTAGCAACAAAATGAACAGTCCACACAGGTCTTGAACCCAGGACCCTATACACTGAAGTCACAACACTTAACCACTACACCATGACCACTGTGTAGACAGCTCTTGTTTTACCAATATAGCTATCAATACACATATTGAGTAGTACTGAAAAATTGTCTTTAGTTCCTAAATTGTGTAGTCCTTGTTATTAATATGACTGTTGTATCACATATGTTGTTTTATCATAATGTGGAAATAGCAGATACATACGGTGAAATACATCTGGGAGGGTATACACAACCGTGAGGTTAACTCATGACAGGAATATGGTTGTATACATATAATAGGTCTATATATGTCTGCTTGTACATACACATGTATACTCATACATATATCTGTATACACATTTGTATAGTGCTACATATATATGGCCATGTGTACATATCTTCATATGTACACACACACACACACACACACACACATATATATATATATATATATATGTATATATAGATATATGTATATATAGATATATGTCTATATAGCTATATATGTATGTACATCCTATGTGTTCAAATATGCCTAGTTATGTTGGTATATTTGTAGATATGTATAACTATATGTGCATACATATGTATTCTGATATACCTACTACTGTCAATATATATGTAGATATCCATACGTATATGTGCATATGTATCTCTATCTGCATATGTGTAGACATATATTGCTCTGTACAGGTATATATCTGGGTGTTTATATGTATATATATATATATATATATATATATATATATATATATATATATATATACATATCGATCTATATATGTCAATATGTATATGTGTATATATCTATATAGATCTCTGGATAATTATATATACATATATTTTCACCATATGTCCTGAACATGGAGTGTAGCCTTATCTCAGCCCCTGTAGTCCCAACTTCATAGTGCAAGGCAATGTCAGGTGTGTATAGCAGGTATATTTGTAGACTATTGCTACTGTAATAGGGATTGTCTTCACAGACATGTGTGTGTGGGAGGTCACATCTGCTTTTAACATGCATGCCATTGGCTACTGACAGACATCCAAAGGACATCATAGTACAGTACTACTACTACTAACACGTAATGCTCCTGAGGACTACAGCAGAAATATTGGCCAATATATGTGGACATTCTGACACACTCTGGCCAGTCCAGAGGTATACACAGAACACTTAAGTGCAATACATGTGGACCAAGCCTGACAATGTGGATGTTAACAGCCATGTAGATGGGTATAACACTCAACAACTGGTATACATTGGCCCCCATAGGTTATACATTCACATACCCCTGTCTGTCCTGGCACATAATAACTGCTGGTACAGAGGTGCCATGGCCACATACTACCCACTAGATATTGACATACATCTGTACAGCATCACACTGCTCTGTATGACATGCATGACTGTTAAGGGAGGCCTGGCAGCAGTACATCTGGCAAGTATCTGGACATGACATCTCACTAGGTAAGTACACTAAGCTGCTATGCATGTAACAAAGCACTGTGCAGGCTACAGGCAGACTGGTTCAACACTGGCTAACATTTTCTATGGGGGAATGCACATGTACCTGCATATATAGCAGGCTCTACAGGCACGTCACAGCACAGAGTACGATACATCAGTGTGAAAGTGCATAACCACAACCAATGTGAACACAGCCACAGCCATGTATGGTTAGCTAGCGTAATATTACAGTATATGGACTATCTGTTCAACACCATCCTCATATGTGCCACTCACACATTAACCCTACATATACTGGGCCACTACACAGTGTGGTCTGATGTCTGTCTGTGGTATGGGACATGTGTGTGTATGGCCCTAGAAACATGTAAGCCGATAGGGTAACATACAGTGGAGCAGCATGTAACATCAGATAGAATGGAACCAGGAACAATGACATCTACCACAGTTTGTATACAGGCCGAAGTACATATTAACAATACACACACTGTCGACATTCACCTTAGGTACACAGACCTCAGTACTGTACAAACAACCACAGAATGTCCAGGTTATGTCATCAAATATAACCCCTACTATAGGTTCATAGGTTAGTACTAGGCTAACTGCCCTTGCGAGCCATTTTAAGCCTAGCCAGTTATCCCCTCTGAGATTCAAACCCTGTACCTTATGTTTGTAAGACAAACACCTTAACCATTAGGCCACCCTCCCAACCCCTAAATCCATGCCATTAAGCATTCCATTGTTGAACATAGGTTCATAGATTAGTACTAGGCTAACTGCCTTTGCAAGGCATTTGTTTTAAGCCTAGCTAATTATCCCTTGTGAGACTCAAGCCCTGCACCTTGTGTTTGTAAGGCAAATACCTTAACCATTAGGCCACCCCCAACCTACATAACATGTGCAGCAGTCTGATAGCTCACTGACTTGTTATCAGATATGATGTCATTAATTATGGTGTACAGCACATATGCATCTCTTACTGCATGACATATGTACAAAGGTTGACAGAGGTGTGGCTGGAGGCATGTACACAGGGCAATATTGACACGTTGCTGTGATAACCTCATAAATTTACTGTTGTAACAAGGTTTGTTGCAACATATGTCCTATGAGGGATATGAAGTCAGTAACTCTCACGGTTGTCACCATCTACAGACTACAATCCTCACACTACCTTCTGCAGTTCACAGATAGGTGCTCTGTGGGTAACGCATGAAACAAAAGGCACCACACACTGCCCAGTCGGCAGATGACCCTACAGATGGGGTTTCCTCAAAAACATAGCTTTGACATGGCAGGTATTAAAACATGTAATGTAGGAGAGCCATATCCACACATACCCTGTTAAACCAACATTACTCCAGATGTAGTATATCATCACTGACAGTCTGTTGTCAGGTCAGGCACATCCCCCTCCTATGTGTTCCCTGTTTCCACAATGTATGTTGTTAGAGGTAAATCCCCAATCCATCTGAGATGCTGTTTGCCAAACAACAGAATGAGTTCCTGCTCACAGTGAATGAAAAAGCCCAACACTAACATGATGTTCCTAGATATTGGAGTGTGTTTCCATGCAATTGGACATGGGAATGTTACCACAGCTGTTCCACATGCAATCAGCTAGAAGAGGGCTGTAATTCAGATCCCCTACACAACGTCGACATTCCAGAATGCCAACAACCATATGGCCAACATCATATGACCGACATTCGGAATGCCGACATTGTAAAAAGTCCACAAAAAAGGAAAATAAAATTTCCTTTAAACTGCTAGCAGGGGGGCTATCCCCCCTGCACCCCCCATGGGGGGGCTCTGCCCCCTCCACACCCCGTAACTTTAATATACCAATTCCGAGATCGCACTACAGTGCAGGAATGGAAATCTTTCCATTCCGCACTATAGTGAGATGCCGGTTCTGCATTGTCGGCATTCCGAATGTCGATCATATGGTGTCGACCATATGGTTGTCAGCATTCTGGGATGTCGGCAAACTGAAGGTAACCTGTAATTTTTGCAGAGACCATCAGCTTATCATGAGCATCACTTAAAATACACATGCTGCTGCCTAAGCAAAGCAAGTGTAGGTCTCCACATCCACCAGAGAGAGAGTGAGAGAGGCAGACAGAGGCAAAGCAAAGTCAGGGATGGGTGGGAGAGTAAATCTTAAGCATGTTTGTGTCACACACCTACCAGCACAGGGTATCAAACCCGTAACGACTATGCAGTGCTATTACATTTCTATGCAGTTATTGGATGCGCCACATTGGTTACATGTTGAGGAGCCCTGAAAACATATATGTGATGGTGAGTGACATCTGCAAAAGGGATATGGTAGATATACAGTAGGTGTAGTACACATGCCTGTCCACATGAACAGGTGCAAGTATTAACACAGCCACACTCTCACAGGGATGCGCACACATTGACACACTTGTCAGGGCCAGGAATACAACTCATCACTAGTGAGATTGCCACAACACATTACTGTACAGGTATCACATGCACCACAGGTGTCATACAGAGGTTATATGGGCAAAGGGTATGTGGAGGTGTCTGACATCAAACAACATGCTTCAGTTTGCCAATAGGGGTTGTAGTGAGTGTGAAATGTGATCATATGCATCATACAACACACAAACACACACAGGGTGCCAGTACTGACATGCATGTGTGCATTGCTTCACGGGTGTGTAGTGGTCGACTGTGCCAGACAGCTATACAAGGTTAGGTGATGGCTATACCTTGGCATCAGGCCACATGACAATGGTCTGCATTGTGGCTCAGAGGGTAGTTTCTGGATTTGCCCAAACAGGTGGGTATTGTATTCACCATCCAGTCACCTGGGTGACTATTGCATGTGGCACATGCTGTGCATTGCTTGCCATGTATGTGTTCCTTAGTCCATGACATGGACAGTCTCTGGGATGTGCACACCTCCCACATGTATGTACAGTGGCACATGGAACTGTATCTGGGGTGTCTGGCTCATGCTGTGTACACAGGTTGTTATCACAAAATGTGCCAGTCCTGGCCTCATGTGGCGGGAACTGTTAATGGACAGCAGGTTTACCCTACACCTACAGCTACATTGATAGCATGATACTGGCATTCCCTGGTGTCAGTGGCATCTGTCCATACAGGGCATGTTTTTCAGCCATAGTATGTCCTTTATGGGTCACATTTGTGTTGCAGGTGTCCAGTGGGGAACATGGGGAAGGTGCACTGTTGGCATGTACGTGCATATTGGACAGATGGACAGGGTGCCATGCCCTCTGTAACCATGGTGTGATTGCAGTGGGCTACAGTGGGCTGCAGGGTGCAATGCCCTCTGTATATCACTGCAATCACACCATGGTTACTATCAGTGGGCAATATAAATGGTACTACCAACATAGCGGCTGTTGCCTAGGCAAGTGTATGTGTGTATGAGGCATGGGTTGAGAGTGTTCTCTGGGTAATACTAGGGTTGCTAACTTTGTTTGCCTGGCCTTGATGTCACGTGTAGGGGTATGGATTTTCACCCCTTCCTCTCGGCTATTTCACATCTGTTATCCCTGTACGGTGGATATTTTGATATATACTAGCCCACCATATAAGAAATTTGCAAAACCCACTCCACATTGAGTCCAGTTGTTACACACACACACACACACACACACACACACACACACACACACACACACACACACACACACACACACACACACACACACACACACCTTCATGCAGAATATGAACTACACACACACAAACACACACACCTGTCATGTCTGTGGTTAGAACTCGTATCTAATTAGTTTATTACACTACAGTAGTACTCAGTTATAGGAAGTGCTACGGAGATTACTGGAGTACGCTTTTCCCAAAGGTGTATTTCACAATGAATGACATCAGCAGGATTGCCAAAGTAGGGCATTTGAATTGTAGTGAGTGTGGCTAGCTTAAAATGCATTGCTCCCTACACAGACATAGAAACACACACAAAACATCCACACCTGCCATGTGTGGGAATAGAACCTCTACCAGACTTCTATATCACACTACAGCATGAAGCTGTTATAGGACACACCACGGGGGTTACTGGAGTACATTTTTCCCAAAGGTGTATTTTACAATGAATGACAGCATGATTGCCAAAGTAGGGCATTTGAATTGTAGTGAGTGTGACTAGCATAAAATGCATTGCTCCCTACACCAGAAGAGACACACACCCACACACAGTTGCCATGTCTAGGTTTAGAACTCCTACCTAACTAATTTATCACACTACAGCAGTATGCAGCTATAGGACACACCACAGAGGTTACTGGTCGACAACTTTCCGAAAGGTGTATTTCACAGTGTATGACATCAGCAGCCTTGCCAAAGTAGGGCATTTGATTTGTTGTGAGTGTGACTAGCCTAAAAGGCATTGCTTTCTACACAGACAGAGATGCACACACACACACACACACACACACACACACACACACACACACACACACACACACACAGTTGGCATGTCTGGGATTAGAACTCCTACTTTATTAGTTTATCACACTACAGCAGTACGCAGTTATAGGATGCGCCATGGAGATTATTGGGCTACAACTTTCCAAAAGGTGTATTTCACAGTGTATGACATCAGCAGCCTTGTCAAAGTCAGACATTTGAATTGTAGTGAGTGTGACTAGCCTAAAAAGCATTTATCTTTACACAGACACAGACACACACACAGTTGCCATGTCTGGGATTACAATTCCTACTGAACTAGTTTATCATACTACAACAGTACAGAGTTATAGGACGTGCCATGGAGATTATTGGGCTACGACTTTCTGCAAGGTGTATTTCACAGTGTATGACATCAGCAGCCTTGCCAAAGTAGGGCATTTGAATTGCAGTGAGTGTGACTAGCCTAAAAAGCATTGCTCTCTACACAGACACACACACACACACACACACACACACACACACACACACACACACACACACACACACACACACACACACTTGCCATGTCTGGGATTAGAATTCCTACCTAACTAGCACCTAACTAGTACACAGTTATAGGATGTGCCAAATAAATTACTGGGCTACACCTTTCTGGAAGGTGTATTTCACAGTGCATGACATCAGCAGCCTTGCCAAAGTAAGGCATTTGAATTGTAGTAAGTGTGACTAGCCTAAAAAGCATTGCCCTTTACACAGACAGACACACACACACACACACACACACACACACACACACACACACACACACACACACACACACACACACACACACACACACACACACACACACACACACACAGTTGCCATGTCTGGGATTAGAACTCCTACCTGACTAGTTTATCACACTACAGCACTACTCAGTTATAGGACATGCCACAGAGATTACTGAGCTACAGCTTTCCGGAAGGTGTATTTCACAGTGTATGACATCAGCAGCCTTGCCAAAATAGGGCATTTGAATTGTAGTGAGTGTGACTAGCCTAAAAAGCATTGCTCTCTACACAGACAGAGACACACATAAAGTTGCCATATCTGGGATTAGAACTCCTACCTAACTAGTTTATCACACTACAGCAGTATGCAGTTATAGGATGCACTATGGAGATTACTGGCCTACACTTTTCACAAGGGTGTATTTCAAAGTGGATGACCTCAGGAGGATTGTCATAGTAGGGCTATGGGGTGGGCAGTGTGTGTGCATGGGCCATATCCCATTCATCTAGAGGTTGACACACCACATGCGGGCACACACAGGGTTATATTTCACTGGTACGTATATACAGCTGCTAGATGACTACTTCCTTGTACAGTCATGTTGCACAGCTAGCACTTGCACCACATAGTCCATAATGCTGACAGATACCAGTGGCTAAGGTCTGCAGTGAGTGACATCTGAACCTCATGTGGTTGTAGCCATTTGGCTGTGTGCTGGGTGGGACAGGCCTCATAATGGATGGCCCCTTGTGACAGTCACTCTCTTCCACACATCTATGTATGTCTACTTTTGGCTTATTATAGTGCGTTGTCCTTGGATATATGCCTGTATTCCTATCCACTGGGTGTGCAAAGCATGAGTGGTGCATACTGAGGAGTGTCTGCACTAACATCTGCAACTGCCAGATATGTCTGGTCCACTGTTGTTTGCAGACATGGCCTTCATTTGTTTAAGTGTGTGAGCATGCCCAGTATGACCTTTCAGTATGTTGTTGACTGACATTGGCTTAATTTCTCTAAGTGTGTGAGCATGCCCAGTATGCCCTTCTGTATTGAATGTGTGGATCGATTCCAGGTAGTTTGTACTGCTGTTCAGACCTTTGTGTTGTACACCTACAGGTAGCATACCATTTATGATGGGTATCCGTCGATCATTTGGCAATATGGGGACAAACTGCGCAGGGGATAGTGCGTACTGTAGGTGACTGTGTCTGTGCTGCTTCAGATGCATGGTACTGCTGTTAGCAGAGATATTCAGACATGTGTACTGTTATATAAAGTGATTTTTTTCTGTCCTCATGTACTGTCGGGTGGACATTCTTGCTCACAGTGATGTCTTGGGGGACAAGGGTGACTGCAGCTGTGTCTGGTATTGTAGGCAGTCACCTACGTATTCATGGTAAGTTATGCCATTCTGGAGGGGGAGCTGCAGACACTTGTTGCTGGGTCTGTGTATTTGGTTCAGCACCTTGGTACAGTGCTGGCAGAGGATCCCATACTTGTATGCCCATCAACATGACAGTATGGGCTTATCTTGCTGTGGCAATGCCTCACAGCTGTACAGATTCACACAGATTAGCCAGAGGCAGGGGCCATGGGTCAGGACATTTACCCTACTGTGTTGTACGGGCAGGTGTGTAGCCACCCATTTATGTGTTTGCAGTCAGGGATAGTGTGTGCACACAGCTTGGTGTCAGACCTTGCACATTCCATGCTGCCCATGCTCCCACCCCCCTGTTATTCTAACATCTTCCATACATTATGCATGCATTGTCTGATACTTTCCCTAAGGATATCAACCCATCACAGGTGTGTGTTAGTGTTGGTCCACAGTTCCTGCAGTGGGACATGGTGTACATGTTACTGTGGTTTGTCCACATGGCCTTGCATATGGCTTATGTGGAATGTGTTATGTTGTTGTTTGGGTATCCATGACATAACATGCATTGGCAGTACGTGTGAGACACAGACCTTTGGCAGAAGCCTGTGGGGCATTACATGTTGCTGCAGGCCAGATGTGGCAGGCCATTGCATTCTGTCAGTCCTACAGTCCCAGACCACCATACAGTATATTCCCCTGGGGTGGCAGGGTAGGTGTGACAGATGTTCATGCCAATACCTTCTATCAGTCGTGATCAGGTAGTGTGGATGCTGGCAGGGTGCTACCTACAGCTAGGGACACACCTGCATGGGACACCTGCACTGCATGCTGCATTCTTCCACTATTGCCATATACAGGTGGGGTCTTACTGTACCTATTCCCCACAGCAGGGATATGACCAGAGAGGTACCTGTGGGTGGTGTTTGTGTGAGCTGGGTGCATGTGTGCTATGGACAATACTTGCATCTGGCACACAGATATGCATGGGGCATTCCAGTTATGCTGGCATGTGCAGGTACATCAGCTGTTTCACAATACATCAGTCCTACCTCCTTTGTCATCTGCAAGTGTTCGGGCAGACATCACTGGTATCCCCTACTACAGGTCCAGTTACTGTGATGCATACCTGTATGTACAATTCCAAGGGTGTCTACATTTTACAGTGACACAATATATACTGTATGTCTGGGGTACTTTCCCCTGTGTACTGCTTGTATATCTTGCCCAACAGCCATGCCGTGTCAGTCTTACAGATGGTGACACATATTACCACCAGACATTTACAATGGCTTACTGCTAGCATGTGTTACATTGTTGGGGATTGTCTTTGGCACTGCATTTGTGAGGGCTTGTCCCTGTCATCAGCAGTAGTGGGCAATGGACACCAGGTCTTACCTCAACATGCATGCATACTGGCCACTCTCACACATTATGAAACACACCATCCTAACACACACAGACCTGCATATTGTGCATATGTACAACCTATCCTGCTACCTTGGCCACCTCTGGCCATCTGTGCTCCACTCTTATTATAAATACTCATACATGTTACTACATTGCAACACAGGATTGGGGGGCACACCTGACTGTTACTACATTTCTACATAGGGTTGTGGGGGGACACACCTGACTGTTTTTGCATTTCTACACAGGATTGGGGGGGCACACCTGACTGTTTCTACATTTCTACACAGGATTTGGGGGGGCACACCTGACTGTCACTACATGTCTACAGTGGATTAGGGGAAAGGGAAGACCTGTCTGTTTCCACATGTCTACATAGGAGTGGGGGGCACACCTGACTGTAACTACATTTCTACATAGGGTTGTGGGGGACACACCTGACTGTTTTTACTCTTCTACACAGGATTGGGGAAGCACACCTGACTGTTACTACATGCCTACATAGGATGGGGGGGCACACCTGGCAATTGTACACATTTGCTATTACTGTACTGGCATGTCAGGTACACCATTTCATTCTGTATTCTAACTTATCATGCTGACTAGAGGCATATCAGTGTACTACAGGTCTTAGCTTTGGTTGCCCTACATTTTAGTGTCTGACTTCCTACCCTTCAGAACTAACATCCTACTGCCTGACTTGCTGTAGTCTGTCTGTGTAGGCCTGTGGGTGGGGTTACCCATAGGCATCATTCAGAGGCCATAGAACAGGCTCTGTTTGTGTTTGTCTACACCTGTCCTGCTGGCTGAGACTGTTGTTGGGTATGAGAACCTCCCTGACTGGCATGTGTGAGTCATATAGACAAACATGTCGCCCAGCACATTTCCTGCAGTGGGTTTTGTTACCCTATGTAGTACTGGCTACTATGGTAACTCCAGTATTTGTTGCAGATGTCATGGTGCCACTATAGGTGTCTACTATCTGCTGCCATACCATTCAGCCACCCGATTCTTTTGCATGCTCACATCCATACCATAGATAGAGGTAATGACACATTCTACTCCATTCAGCATTTGGTAGGTTGATTGACTTACCTTGTGGGTGTGCCAGTATTGAGGATGGTGCTGGAGGGCTGTCTATGTTGGATGCACATAGTACGCTCCCTATACATAGTTGACCACAGGTAGTGTCATGTTTGGCATCCCTTTAACTGTATGTGTGTCAGAGAGAGGTGTCATTCCCTGGGTCCCTATTGTGTCAGTGTATGTGCTATGCATTGCCTCTTTGCCAAGGACAGGGCATACTGGGCACACCTCCATCTGCCTACTGGGGCAGGCTCAGGTTGTTCCTCCTCTGAGTCACTCTATGTCTGTGCAGGCCTTGGCATTGGTGGGGGGCTGTGTGGCCCTGCCCTGTGCTGTTCCTGCTGCAGCTGTTTCTGCAGGATCATATTGTGCAGCATGGCACATACCATAACAATTTGAGTACATGTAGCTGGTGAGTACTGCAAGGTCCCACCGGATGTGTCCAGGCAGATTCCCTATTAGAAGTCCAAAGACGCATTCTTTCGAATGCGTCTTGGTCAAACTCAAAAGCCTGAAACAGTAAAATATCGAAGCGGCTTTTAAGCAAATTCTTTCCCTGGGAAAGAATTTGCTTGGCCGCTTTGTTACTTTGCTGTTTTTGGCACTGTAGTGCGGTCTCAGAGTTGGTATATTTAAGTAGGGGGGTGTGGGGGGTACAGCCCCATATCGGGGGGGGGGGTGCTTAATGTAATGTTTAAAGTATTTTTTTTTGGAACAGCAATTTTTTTCCCTAGGAAAAAAAATCACTGTACTGACAGTTCGAAATTGTAAGCTTTCGCTAACATAGGGTCGATTAATAACCGTTCTCTTTTTTAAGCATTCAGTGATCTAATATAGGCCCATCCAGGCACCAGAACTGTGACTTGAGCATCCCAAAAACACTCTATTATAAGTCTGGTCTGTGCATGTGCCTCATTATGGCGTTCTTGTTCATGTGTGTGTGTGTGTGTGCATTTCTGTTGGGTGACATCAGCCACAGCTCCAGTGTGTAACCAGCATCCCCCACTAGGTGACCATAGAGGATGTCCCCATTGGCAAATCAGTGGTACAGCTGCATCAGATGGCAGATGTGGGAATCGTGATAGCTTCCAGAGCAGCCAGCGCACACATTCATTATAATACCCTGGGCATTGCACACAACCTGGTAGTTGATGGAAGGGAGGCCTTTGTGGTTAATGTAGGCCCTACCCTGATCACCGGGTGGTGCTTTGATGCATATGTGCGTACAGTCTATAGCACCCACTACCTCAGGGTATTCTGCTATTTGGTGGAAGAGATGCATATTGCTGGCCAACACCTCACGGGTGCTGAGGAAATGCATGTGCTCACTGGCATGTGCTGACATGGCATCCAGGAGCTGGTGGAATACTCTGGATGCTGATGCCTGTGAGATCCTCATGATATTCCCACTTGATCTTTGGGAGGAACCTGTGGCTAGTATTCCTAGGCCTACACATGCCTTAGTATCCACTGGGATGGGTTCCCCTCTGTCAGTTCAGTGTGTCAGGCATGTCTGGCACAGCTCAACAATTTGCTGTAGGAGGTCCCTGTCCACCCTATAGTGCTCCACTATCTCCAGCTCATGTAGCCCCTGGTAGGTTACCCTGGGTCTGTACACTCTTCTCCATCTCCTCACTGTGGGTTGGTCAGCAGCATTCACATCCTCACCACCCTCAGCCTCTTGCACATGTTGTTGTATGATGCCTGCTGCAGCCCCTATCATTTTGTTGT
>NC_056732.1:1579473613-1579503613 GCF_019279795.1 Protopterus annectens | reverse complement strand
CAGATTTTTCATATCATGTGTGGCTGTTTTATAATCGTTTCTCCTGGCCAAAAATGTTGTTAAACTGTGTTGGCAAGTGTGTATGTGTCATGGAAGTGTGTGGTACTTTTCCTTGTAGGTTACTAACGTTTGAAAATTGTTATGTGAAGATGCATCTGTGGGATATGCCCAATACACACATTTCTGACTATTTCTGTTGCTGTTAAAACGGTGAATTACATCACGTAGTTTGAGGTAGGTATAGTAGTGCATCTATGGTTCTTCTTTATGCTGCATAAATTTACAGCCATTATTATGTCATTAAAACTTTTTATAGTGGGCAAGGAAAGTGCTATTTTCACTTTGTACTGGTGTATTTTTTGACTACACCCTGTATTCTCATAAGAGTACACACATCATAACCTTGTCATTTTGTTTCTGTTTGTAACAATCTGTAGGTGACCCATAGTTGGAGTTGGATGACACATAATCCTCCATGGACTTGTTGCACTGTGAGTTGGTGGTCTGTAATGGTTGATAGTGCTCAGTTTGCTTTCTTTTGGTTTCATAGTTTTGGAACTCAGCATAAATTTGAGGGGTGATGCTGCATTTAGGCAGTTAGTCTTCTGCCGTGGCTTCTTTGGATCCCTGTGAAATAGTATCATTGAAAAGGGAATTTCCCCATGCTGCATGATGACCTGAGATTGGTAGAAGGTGCAGGCCTCCATTCCGATGTTAAGATAATGAAGCTGAAAAAGTACATAAAAGGTATTTTCCATGAATTACTGAGGATTGCAGTCAGTAAGACAGAACACATAAACGTTCCACGATAACATAATGAATTCTAACAGGTTACAAATCTGATTGCAATAATACTTAAGTACCAAATTATCTTGTGTTGATTGCATGGTATTGATATTTATACTGACTTCTTTTTGGTCACTAGGAGATGCCAGGGGGCTGTTGCTAAGGTCAAAGTTTTCCAAAATGGAGGAGAAAAGGAAACAACAGATTGAGAGTGGAGTGATGCAGAACACTGAATTATCACAAAACAATTTTGGAAAAAAGGAATTTGTTGTTACAGAGTTTGATGAAAAAGGTCTGGAAATTCCAGTGTTGATGGGGATTACTGACTGAGGTGAGATAAATGTTGATGAGCAAGTTAGTTGGAGTACTGTGGTGCACTGCATGCTGGAAAGGTAACATAGGAGATGCTGACAGTTGAGTCAGGAAAAGAAGCTGGATTGCCAGAAGGTGCTGACAGCAGCATGTGGGTATGCTTGGTTAGAGAAGTAGCTGGTTTTAAAATCATGCCCCTGCAATAGAGTGTTATTGTGAGCAGTGAGCACACTCTTTCATATGCAGAAATGTTAAACAAAGGCAAGAAAGAAGCTCTGATTGAATCTGAAAGAAGATGAGGAATGACACAAGGACAACTTCTTTCTTTCTTCTTCTTTCAGCTTTTCCCGGTTAGGGGTCGCCACAGCAGAACTCCAGTCCACTAATGACTGGCAGTAGATTTTTATGGTGTTGCGGTGCCAGCCTGATACCCAACCTTCAACAAAGGCACAGCCATTCACGCATGTCTTTCGAACACCACTCGACCACGGGGAGGACATGCAGACTTCACACAGAAGGCGCTTCAGCTGAGAATCAAATGGGAGATCGTTTTGCTGTGAGGCAACAATGCTACAACAAAAACAGAAAAGAAGAGAAGGCCAGTGGTAACAATTAAAACAAAGAACAGAAACACTATTAACAGGTATGAAGTTATGGATAGTATTATTTTACCTTTGGTGTTTAAAGTACGTGACATATGAGCATTAATACACTTAGGAACAAAAGTCTTTTGTGAGGTTATTTTTGAAACTTTCAGTATACTTGAACAATTTATGAATGAAGGCAAAAGAGAGAGAGAGAAAAAAGCTTACTGATCTCATGGACTAAGTATATTTTTCCAAACATGGGGCTGTATTGAAGGAAAAAAATACATGCGTAATTCAAAATGTCAGACACAGAGGAACTTGAACTAAAGATGTTTGTAATAAGGTGCATGAGGTTAAAAATTGTATGGTTTAATAAATGTTTGGACACAGGGTGGGAGGTACGGGTGGCATTGGATATCTGTGAAGGAAAATGCAGCATATTTCAAATGTTATAACTGGGAATGGGAAATAGAGAAAAGTGAAGTAGGAGGGTCAGTGTAAATCATTTTGTGGGGATTAGATGCACTTCATGCAAGACTGTAATGAAAGAAGATGTCAGTGTGGGAAAAGGGGATATATCACTAAAATGTTTGGGTCTAAGTGTAGAAAATGCAATGAATTTGAATTTGTTTGGTTTGACTGTCCTATACTAGTAAAGGAAAGGATAGAAAAAGAGAATATTTCAAAAGTAAGATAATCTGATGATATAACTGAAGATATTGGTGAATAATGTGTTATGCGGAGATAACTGTGGAATTAAACAGAACTGATTTAGAGAAGAAAGGTGGGAATGAGGATGGAAACATTACAAAAAGAAAGTATTTTTCTGCAAAATAAAAACATATATGCAACAATGTAAAACACGGACACATCCAAGGCTGGAATAAAAACAAGAACTTTACTGTGCACAAACACAAGCACTTTCACTAATCGCTTCTTCAGGTGTAAAAACAGCACAATGAAAACACACCCTTTAAATACACTAATAAAACTACATGACCAAGAATTATTGAAACTAATATCACAATTAAAGAAATACATACAATAGAAAACGCCTGAGGTCAAAGACAATGATAATCTGCATACGTCCTCTACTACTGTTGTTGAGGAACCTGTGGTACGTAATAAAGTTATAGTGACTACAGCGATAGTACATCAAGGAACAGAGGGTCCTAACAGATTGCAAAATGATGATCTGTTGGATTCTGGTAGCACAATCCCTTTAGGTCAGCTTTCTTTGCAGTTCCCACTGTCGATAAGAGAACAGAACTTAAAGGAGCTGAAAGAAAGAGGAAGGAATCGCAGCAGAGGGAACAACAAACGCAAATGGGAAGGTACTGTACAACAAGCCAATACAATAAAGAAAACCTTTTGAAAACCACAAAACAGGCTTAGTTTGTAACCTTTCCGGGGTTGAATTAACTGATATATAAATTAATGTCTTACAGAAAGGCCTTTCTTTTATACCTACTGAATATACTGAGGCTATTTTTGACATTAAAATGTTCGCCAGAAATTTGATGCTTAAATTAATGTATTGTAAGCCTGGTGTTGGAAATAATTGTGTTAATGAACATGACAGCAGTAATTTTAGGAGACCGAGCGCATATGTTCCCAAAGTTAATAGCTTGATTACAGCATTTGAGAAATTATGTATACAGGATATATATGATTTAAAATTTAAACAACAGAAGTACCAACATAATCATAAGCATTTCAATTTGAATAGGATGGAAAAAGAAGCCCTAAGAGGTCTTGAGATGAATGATAGTATTATTATTAGACCTGCAGACAAGGGAGTGCCTTTGGTGGTATTGGATCATAATTGGTACATAGAAAGAATGTGTACTATGTTAGCTGGTACTTTGTTCTATGAAAAAATTACACTGCCACAAACAAAATTGATTATATATGATGTTGAGATTTTATTGAAATGTCTTTTAGACATGGAATTGATAGATGAAGCATTGTTTTCTTATTTCTTTATAAGTAAGCCCACTGTACCGCAAATACAAGGACTCGCAAAAATTCATAAAGATTGTTTAAATCTGCCCCTTAGGCCTATTGTTTCAGGGAGGAATTGGAGTACTGAAACAATTTCTATTTTTGTAGAGAAACATCTGAGGCCAGTTCTTGACAGAATATGTCATGTACTTAAGGATACTGAACATTTCCTTAGTGATTTGTACCATTTTATTGAGGAATGTGGGTCAGTGAATGGTATGTTTGTCACTATGGATGTGGTATCTCTTTTCACTTTATACCCAATTCTGAAGGGATTATAAGAGTACAGAAATTTCTCAGTGAGTATTCAGCTTATGATTCAAGTAAAATTACTTTGATAGTAAGGTTGTTAGAAATTGTTTTGAATCATAATATATTTGTGTTTGAACAGCAGTATTTTAGACAATGCAATGGCGTGGATATGGGCACATCCTATGCCAATAGCTATGCCAATGCTGTATTGGTAGATTGGGAAATGCATCATGTGTTGCAAGGACCATACAAAAATTATGCTTTATTTTCAGGAGATTTGTGGATGATCTTTTCATCCTGTGTGTGTGTGTGTGTGGGGGGGGGGGGTACTCCTGAATTATTTGCTGAATTTATTGAATATCTGAATGGCTCCACACTCTTCCTGAGGTTTACTTATAAATCCTCTAGAAATGCAATTCAATTTCTTGACATCACTATTATCAGAGATGAAGCTACAGGGATTTACACCAGACTATATAGGAAAGAGTGTTATGTTAATCATGTATTACACAGAGATAGTGCACATCCCCCACATGTCTTTAAAAATGTGGTCCGTAACCAAGCTTATAGGGCCTCACTTCTGTTAGAGATATTGATTTTACTTCTCACTTGGAAACAGTTGTGAGAAATTTACATGAGAAGGGATATGAGAATGATATGGTTTTATCTACTCTAAAGGAAATACTTTATCTAATAAAGTGAACAACCATGTTGTGGACAATGCATCTCCTGATATTATTAATTTAGATGAGACTACTCAATCTATGTCTGGTAGAAACGATTTAACACAACATGATAACAAGTCTGGACACTATAATTTAAGATCTAACGACCCTAATTTTTTAGGAGCAAGACAAAAACAACAAACAGAACATTTCAACCAGAAGAAGAAGCAGAAGTACAATTAATTTGTGATGTTTGTCCTGGTTAATGTATTAGATAACTCTGTTGTCTTGCCTTTAGCAGTAGTTACACATGTTCCTAACACATATTCAGTTTCTGACAGTGTTAATGTGTTGACAAACCCTGTTGAAGCTGTAGTTAACCACTTGCCAGCTGAAGAAGTTTCAGCTTCAATACTTGACAGTCCTATCATACTTAACAATTCAAGTGGTGATTTTAAAGTGTACAACTTTTCTTCAGTTGATATTTCACCAGACCTGATTGAGTTACTTTCTAAAGGGAATACGTATGTACCACCTTTGAAACTTGATGTTGTTAAAACAATTATTGACTTAAAATTATTCACTAGAAAACTTAATCTCAATTTAATGATGGGAAATACGGCTTCGGTTGACATCAATAATTTTAGGATTCCTAGCACTTACAACCCCCCACTACATCCCCTATTGCAAATTTTCAAGCTTGTTTGTGAACTTGATATACGTAACAGTGCTCGGTCTTGGCAGCTTAAGGGACTTCATGGCAATAAGTCTTCAAAAGAAAGGGAATGCCTTGGTTTTATAAAACTGAATGACATTAGGCTGTGTAAACCAGACAAAGGGGGTGGTGTAGTCGTATTTGATAAGTTTGACTACAACGAAAGGATGTTTCAGCTATTGAATTCACCTTCCTACATTGAGAGTTCACTATCAGAAACTAATAAAGCTTACCAAATAACTAAGAATGCTATTGAGGATATGTTCATTGAGGGCAGAATAACTCAGAGTATATACAACTTTATGTCAACTTCCTACCCGAAGTTTCCTAGTTTATTTGATATTCCTAAGATCCACAAAGATCTTAGAAACCCTCCAATGTGCCCTTTAGTCGATGGTAGAGGATCTCCTACTTATCCATGTGCCAAGGTTGTTGACTCTATTTTACAAAAATATTTGGTTAACTTGAAACAAATCTGTAAGGATTCATGGATGTTTCTAAATAGAGTCAACCAACTAGAGATCAATCCTAGATATAATTTTTTAACTATCGACGTAAAGGACCTTTATACATGTATTCCACATGACATAGCTGTAGAATGGGTTGCTGAAATGTTAAAACTTCAGGGTTGTACTAAAAATTAGTTAAATTTAGTTCAAGAATTACGGGACATAATTCTTGACAACAACTATTTCATGTTTGAAGGGAATTTTTACCTTCAAAAAGTTGGTGTGGCTATGGGTTCCCCGTGTGGGGCAAGTGTAGCCAATATGGTTATGGCCCACTGGGAACACCTGTTTGTCACCAACAACTGTGTGTTCAATGACCAGCTAATATTTTATACCCGTTATTTGGACGACATTTTTATTCTGTTAGATGGTGACAGCTCTACTAGTGAGTTGGTTGTGGAGTATTTCAACTCAACCACTAATTTTTTGAAGTTTACATACACTTTTAATGCAGATTCTATTTCTTATCTTGATGTTTTTCTATCTAAAGACTATTCTGTTCAAAAACTCACAGCTTCTATTTTCAGAAAGAACACATATTGTAACTCACTGTTACATTTTTCTAGTTGCCATCCATTGCACCAAAAATGGGTGATAATCAAGGGTCAGCTTGTCAGGGCTGCCCGTATTATCACCCTAGACCATGATTTCCATGCTGAGTGTCTTTACATTAGAGGGATGTTTGTCCACCATGGGTACCCTGACTATATGGTTGATGAATCATTGATGAAGTAACAGTTAAACGTCAGAGTTACTTTTATAAACCTATACTGAATAACTCATTTAATATTCCTAATAGGGCGGTCATCTCCCCGTTTATGTCACCTGAAGCATCCGACTACCCTCTAAAAAGAAATACTGTAGTTTCTACTTTTGTTACAACGTAAAACCTTAATAGCAGAGACTGTTTCCAGATTTTGTTAAAAAATTGGGAAATTTTTAAGAATGACAACAGTGTCTACTTAAGTGTAGGTGAACGTCCTATGGTGACTTACAAAAGAGGTAAAAACCTCAAAGCCTATTATGAACATCATGTAAGAACTTCTGTTAGAACAGTGGGTATGTATAAATGCCAGGCCTGCAATTACTGTTCTTATGTCACTGAATCCAACAGATTTTGTATCCACAATTTACAATACCATTTGAAGCTGAGAGTTAATTGTAACTCGAAAATGGTAGTCTATTTAGCTCAATGTCAGTCATGTTTGGCCTTCTATGTTGGTAAAACAGAAAGAAGGCTACGTGACTGTATGTATGAGCATATGTATGCCATTAAAAAGCATAAACTTGATAATGCACTAGCTAAATACAGTTCAATTTCCTAACCACAGTTTTAAGTTTATAGTGATAGACCAAGTTTCTTATAACCTTCGAGGTGGTCCTGATCCACTTAGATTAGAAGAACTTGAGCTCATATGGCAGATTAGGTTGAATGCATATAACTCACCTGGTTTGAATGAGGGTTGCTCTATTAGTAGTATTTTAAAAATCAAAAGTTTGACAAGATGACCTGTAATTGGTATTTCACTTTTGATTTTATTTTTTATTTTTACACTCAAATTGTTTCATTACATATTTATACATATATATTTTTTATCACTATATTTTCTTCTTATTATTTTTTATCATTATTTTCATGACAGTATTTATGATTATGTTTAATGTTTATATACATAATATTAATTGTATTTAGTTGTAATATTAGTAGTGCAGTTTTGGTTATACTGTGCTTGAACCTTTACATGTCTATTTTTAATAGAGAGAGAGTGGAGCTTTTGTCAATGTGTCTATTTCTTTAAAAAAAGTCCTTTTTAAGTGTTTAAATTAGCTCATTTAATATGTGCATCAGATGAAATGATTGGTTAATTGTTACTCTATATAAGACCGTTCATAAGATTTTTAGTATGTCTGATGAAGTTTGTTTAATTTATCAAATGAAAAGCGCTTAACATTAAATATTTATTAGTGCCGTCTGAATTCTCTTGTCAGTGGTTTGTTTCAAGTTTCAGTTTGTTTTTCACTGTTTGGATTTATTGGTTTTATCTAATGTTAGGGATATTTCACAAAAGAGGAATACGTTTGTTCAGCCATACTATTCAGCTAAAAGAAGGAATTTAGAAAGTTTTATGTGTTCCAAGGAAACTGATGTTAAATTGAGGGTTCCTATGTGCTATGCAGCAGATGTTCGAGACTATATGGACATAGTCAACAAACACTGGAGTATCCTTAGTACTGACTCTGAATTATTGCCATATTTAGACAGTACACCAATGTTCAGAAATAGGAAGTCATTGAGACAGAGGTTATGTTATGCAAAATCTGCAGCTGCTAACAGAGAAAGAATTGATACATCACCATGTGGTAGATGCAAGTACTGTCAGTACTTAGACACTAGTGGAAAGTTTTTTCATCCTGACCAAATGAAAGAATACACCTTTAATGTATCTGCCACTTGTAATAGTGAGCACATAGTGTATCTTGCATACTGTATTGTGTGCAAACATTTTTACAAAGGCAAAATTGATAGATTGTTCAAAGAATGAATCAGAGAACATATTATAATATTTCTAAGCAGAACAAAACTAATGCTCTAGCTAAGCATGTGCTTAATACTAATTTCACGCATAGTTTTAAGTTTATAGCTAGGGAGAATAGTCGAGGATGTAAGGTTAGGAGATATACGTTTAAGAACTGAGGAATTGGAGGCAAAATGGATTATCAGGATGAGGGGAGATGCAGGCTGTGGGCTTAATGAATGTGTTCCCCTTAGACCAAAACTCAAGTCCAGATTTGTAAAGCGTTAATTGATGAATCTATATAAATTATTTTTTTATATATTTTTCATATATTTTCAGCTGTTTTTATACTGTGTTTTCTATTGTATGTATTTCTTTAATTGTGATATTAGTTTCAATAAGTCTTGGTCATGTGATTTTATTAGTGTATTTAAAGGGTGTGTTTTCATTGTGCTGTTTTTACACCTGAAGAAGCGATTAGTGAAAGCACTTATGTTTGTGTGCAGTAAAGTTCTTGTTTTTATTCCAGCCTTGGATGTGTCCGTGTTTTACATTTTTGATTGCTATTTGCCTTAAAGACGAATTCATTGGAATAGTGGTGGACTTGCTCTTGGTTTTAATATATGCAACAATGTTAAGTCAAGAAGGGGAAGAGGCAGAATTTGAGGCAGGAGAAGAATAAGAAGGAAATGATTATAAAACAACTGGAGGGAAAGCACTGAGAAGGAAAACAAAAATAAAAACTGGACATACAAATATGTGAAAAGGAAAGGAATAACATGAATTTTATCACTAA
The DNA here is from genome assembly GCF_019279795.1 of Protopterus annectens. NCBI lineage: Eukaryota > Metazoa > Chordata > Ceratodontiformes > Protopteridae > Protopterus > Protopterus annectens. The sequence goes on along the minus strand of NC_056732.1, from coordinate 1,579,494,471 downwards.
ATGCAATATGCACAGAGAAGGAAATAAAATAAAAACTGGACATACAAATATGTGAAAAGGAAAGGAATAACATGCATTTTATCACTAAATATAATCTGCACAGAGAAGGAAATAAAAATAAAAACTAGACATGCAAAGATGTAAAAAGGAAATGAATAAGATGAATTTTATCACTAGATGTAATCTGTACTTGAATTGATATTAAAAGTGTGGTAGTCACTGAATGGTGTTAAAAATTAGTATGGAGGTTATATGTGTATTAGATACAAGATATGTGAAGGAAGACAAAAGGACAATAATTGAGACAATATGGGGTCAAAAGATTATATGGTCAGTGAGGAGTGATATGTGCTCATGAATAGGAATTTTATTTAAAAGTGAAGACATAAAGATACTGGAAGCAACTGCTGTAGTACCTGGAAGATTAGTCATACATTATTTAAGGAAGAGGGAAAGATTTGTACAGATAATGACAATTTATGCACATAAAAATGTGACAGGGAGTAAAAAAGATTTTTGAGGAATTTAATAACTTAGTCCTATTAAATGTCATTTATTAAGGAGGGAGATTTTTACTGCAGTTTGAGAAAGGAGAGTGGACAATTAGACAAGATTTTTGTGATAAAATAAGTTATAAGCCATTGAAGGTTGAATATAGGAAAAAAAAGTGGTCAATGGATATATAAAATGAGGATTTTTTGAAGTGAAATAGATTACATAGTGAATTCAAAATATATGAAAAAAATAACAGGAGGGGTAGAAATGGCTGAGTTTTCAGATCATAGAGTGATTGATATTGGCTAGACTAAGGAATGACAGAAAAGTATAAAATAATGGAAAGGGATAAACAGATTAATAAGAGAGACTGCTAAAACAGATAAGATGAAAAGGGGGCAGAAGATTTTATGGAGAACAGCATATGCCAATGAGAATACACTTTGAAATCTGCACAAATTGGTGAATTGGTTATAAAGAAATATACAAGAAATATGTTTGATTGACAAAAAAGAGTGAAACAGAATAAAAGAGTATATTATGAAATTACAAAAAAATTAAAAAGAAATAATAGTCATTTTATGGCAGAATAAGAGAAACTGAATGAGCTGTATGAAAAAAATATGGAAAAGGTAAAACATATGTTGTTTAGACAAAGATTTATTTCAAAGAGAAAAAATCACAATTTTTGGAAAAAGAGGTAAAAATAAGACAAGGAAGAATGAATGCAATGTTTGATGGAAAAGTGAATATTAGATATAAGCAGATGTAGATAATGAAAATTATGGAAAGGTTTTTGCATAGAATATATGAAAGGGAAGTAGAAGAAGCAGAAGTAAGGACTGTAAAAAAATGAAAATGTTAGAATTCTCCAGAAAAGCAGATTACTATGTGAGAAGTAGAACAAATGATAAAAATAAAAAGGAAAGAATCAGCAGCAGGAATAGCTGGATTAGGTTATGAACAGTATAAAGAGATGAATGGAAATGAAAAGTTAGTATTCTGTAAAAATAAATGAACTGATACAGAAAGAAAAAAGATGGAGTAATTTTATACAGAAAAAGATAAAAGAAGAGATACAAATGGAGACAATTAACATTTAGAAATAAACATTATAAAATCTTTATGAAAATACTAAAAAGCAATCAAGGGGAAAGAGATGAAGGAAATATTAACAATCATAAAAGAAGTAACAGATACAGTACTGAAAGAAAATATGGAAGTAAGGTTAGTGACATGATATGACAATGACGTTTGATTAGGTTAATTTTATTTTATTTATTTAACATTTGTTAACCAGGAAAGACCGATTTGGAACTAAGCCAATTTTCAGTAGAGGCCCAGGGAGAAAGGCTCCAGATGCATGTCTTTGTGATGTGGGAGGAAACTGGAGCACCTGGAGGAAACCCACACGAATGCAGGGAGGACATGCAGACTCTGCACAGAAGGCACCCCAGCCGAGAATTAAACTGGAGAACCTCTTGCTGTGAGGCAACAATGCTACCACTGCACCACTGCGCCATTCAATTATGAAGATTCTAGAGAGTTATGGGATAGGAAAACGTTGTTACAGCAATATGTTATGAAAAGTCATTGATTAAAGTTATGGTAAATGGATAAATCAGAAAAAAATAAAAGTTAGGAGAGGATTTAAACAATGATGCACATTAAGCACACATCTTTTTGTACTGGTAAATACAATAATTGAAATGTATAGGTGTTTAATGAAAGAAGCAACATTGGAGATGGAAAATGGAGTCTCAATGCTGATCTGTCTGCCATATGCAGATAATTTAGTGATTGTGGCTAAAAGTAAGATATGGATAATTGGAGTGGTAGCATGAGTGGGGGGACAAGTTGAGTGTATTATATCAGGAAGGAATTGAATGAGATTTGGAGAGTATGAAAATGAAACAGAGCAGATAATAAATCTCAAAGAATTAAACAAGTTATTATGTTGGAAAAGTTTTAATCTATCATATAACAAAAAAGTGTATATGATAAATATGTACATATTAGGAAAAAATGTATAATTAAGGGGTTTACGTTTCCAGCAAAAATGGAGAAAGTCATTAGAATTTCTTTTTACATTTTATTTGTGGATCAAGACTGACTCCAGTGAAAAGAGGTGTGATAAACAATAAAATAGAAGGAGTTTTAAATATAAAAAAATCCTATAGTGTACTTAGCCTGTATGTATTTTTCTGGGCAATAAAGAAGATGACAGAGATTTACAAGTGAAGACAATGTTATATGTTAGTTATGAAGAACTATGGAAATATAAAGTTGGGAAAAGAAGTGTTAAACAAGAAAAGATGTAAAGAAAAAAAATAGGAAAATAAAATTAAAATTGCAGAAGTTGAAAAATGAAAGAGATTGATGAAAACACAAAATTAAGATATAAAAATCCTATATGGTATATTCTTGGAATGAATTATAAGAAGATTTATTTATTTATTTTATTTATTTTACATTTGTTAAGCGGGAGAGTCCGACTGGATACATGTCCATTTTCAGCGGAGGCCCGGGGAGAAAAGCTCCAGGTACATAACAGACATATGAACATTGTTAATGCAAAAAAGGAAGATAGTTGAGTTCTAAATACAATATAAAGATACATCACATCTTGGGGAAAAAATAACAGCAGCATATAAAAAAAAACATAGGTCAGTTACAAAGGCGAGGCGCCTTGTTAAAAAGCGGTTAAGGATAGTGAGGTAAGAGAAGGGTAAATGATAGTGGTTAATCAGGTTTGGAAGATATAAAATTGTATAAAGAATAGAAGGAAAAAGTTTGAGAAATGTTACGAAGCAGGGGATTTCCTGTGCAGTATTTTGTTAAATAAGTTATCAATTAAATATAATATGAAATACAATAGGTGTGATTCCATGAAGTTCACAAAATTTGCTGGAGTGTGCTGAGTACCATGCAAAAATTGATGCTAACCAAGTAATATGCAAATATGCCTCAGTCAACTGAGAATAAATCAGTGCTAAGCAGACATAACCAGAAATGTCAGTGCAACCACAGGCAGTCATGTCAAAACTGTATGCCAAGAAAAATTGTTCATAAAGTAAGATATATATATATATATATATATATATATATATATATATATATATATATATATATATATATCCAATAATAATTCACATTGGTGGAAATTATACAAGCTCAATGGAACCTACAGTAAAAAGCGAAAAGTAATAAAGGACTAGAAATGTGCATTAGTCTGTCTGAAATGTGACAAATATCCATAAAAAAATTATGGATATTGTAATAATTTATAGATGGACATATATAAACAGAGCAACCAGAATTTGTGGAAGCTGACATAGTCTGTAACATTTCTAATAAAAAGGTAATTAAGGAAGGTGAATGGCAATCACTGCCAATTCACCATGGCTAACAGCAGCTAAAAATGGGTGCAGGACATATGTGGGGAAGACAAGTAATGCACAAACCCATGGCAATAGAGGGATTGGAAATCAGATGTGGGGTGAGGCTGAAGAAGAGGGATACAGAAGTGATATGATGAAGTAGGAAGGTCAGAGGGAGAGGCAGAGGGACATGTGCAATTTCTTTTTTGGTGGGAATTGGCCCCATGCTTTATTTTTTGGATAATAGAAGGAATGGAAAGACAAGGTATGGGGAGGAAGGCAAAAGAGCAAGTATAAACACATAACAAATATCACAAAAAATGAAAGACAAAGGTTGGAAATACATATAAAGGAGAGGTAAAGTACACAGGCAGCACGTATACAGACTATACAACACAGGTGAAGGAAAATTCGCAACTAGAGTAGGGATGCATACTAGCCATGGTACAACACAAAAATATATATGTACCAATGCACAAATCATTCCTGAGATGTTGCAAACTGATAGTAGGAGTGAGTTGATGAACACTAAATGGGGAACATCATCATTGCAGTACACGGTGGATATTGAATGCAGTCATTCACTAGGCTCTTAGCAGTTCAAGTGAAAGCCAAACAACAGCAAGAATGAGCAAATGCAGGCAAAGAAATACAGAAGCAGACAAGTAGAGGGTGGACTAGAACCTCCATCCCTATAAGCAAAATGCAAACAACCAAGCACAGAGCCAAACAGTTATACCACAGCAAAGCATTACTGTGGCTGTGTAATACACAAGTAAGTGTACACAGCACAAACACATCAAAATGGGATCCATATTTCAAAGACATATGCTATGTCAGAGGCAACACAGATGGGTTGGCAGGTATACTATGTATATGTGTGATATATGATGGAATAACATGATCCAGTTAGAAAGAAGTTTCATCACACATGCTCAAACCTGTAATACAGAATATAAAGTAAATGGTGATATATATATATATATATATATATATATATATATATATATATATATATATATATATATAAGTAATGATAGTTAAGGGTGCCAGCCTGTGCATAGGCAGGAGGCATACAAATCTTTGGGTAATGCTCAATACACAAGTATAACATCAACAATGATGGAATCAAATCAATTGTCATCACATTGCATGCATATGCCTTGCATGTGTATGATATTCAGCATGGTGGCACAAGATAATATTGAACAAGTACTCCTACATGATAACAATTATAACACAGAGGAAGGTAAATATCATATAATATATGCCAAGTATATGTGCAACATGCAGGCCAAAGCGATAAGGGGGAAGGAAGATGGGCAATACAGGCCCACATCAGTGAGGAAATGTCAGCAACAGAAAGTAGGCACAGAATAAAGCAGGACAACCCAATCTAAGAAGGCACAGTGCACATGCATGTGTCCAGAACACAACATAGACTGCAGGTTCTTGTAAGGTTTACTAAAGCAAATGGCCAACTTATTACACATGGCATAGTGGATTGATGATGGCTATAAACATGTCTGTGTGTACAAATGACACAAGCACAATAATGTGCAACAGTTAAACTGCAAGAGGCAAAGGTACACAACACAAGTACTTCTGAGTATCGCATATACCTATATACTGCCATGAAACAAACTATAACAGGTGCCACAATCACCATTCTTAATATAAATAGCACTGGGCATGTGTAGGGCTGATCAAAGAATAATCCTATGAACAAAAATGCAGCATAGAAAACTAGAATAAGTGTGTGTAGCCAGCCACATAATACAAGGGTGGCTGTGTGTCAATCATACTATGGTCATACACATAAATATCCATGTAAATTAGTGCATATGGGCATCATGCAAATCTGTGCATGCGTGTCATATGCAAGCAATTATCAAAAGACCAGCTATTGAGAAATGCAAGATAGGGAGTCATGAATGACGCTAAAGAAAGCATCACCTTTGTATATTGTTTAACGGACCAGTGAATGTCAACACAGTATGTGAAGGGCACATGCTCATATATACCAGTCACAATAATGTCATACGACATGGCACAATATTTGACAGTACATGCCACACACAAGGCCATTGTGCCAGTGAGATAGCATGGCATAACAGTGCTTCATAAATCACAAAAGTAAGGACCTGTCATGTTGTTGAACAGACATAAGCTAACAACAACTAATACAGAAATGGATGCAATGCATACACATGGACAAAATATGCAAATAAACATACCTGACACACCTCACTGTGTTATGTGAGAATGATGGGAATAATATAGTATGCGAGTTGCTGTCATCCCTCCTAAGTATATACCAGAACAACACAAGCAAAACAATTGTGTCGGACTTTCATTAAGCTAACTTCAACAGCCATATCTGTCACATACATGGCTGGAGTATATTAGACATAAAATATCATGCTGCACTGCATGCATTGGAGTACACATATACATACACACACACACACACACACACACACACACACACACACACACACACACACACACACACACACACACACACACACAGATTTAAGAAGTTGCACCCCTGACCATATGGAGCAATGTATGTAGTGATGACAGCATGATCATGTAAAAACTAGTGATTAACACGTGTAATTTGGCAATGTGTGTCATACGGCAATAGCAACACAACATTGGCATAATGGTTAAGGTAGTCATCTCACAGATATAAGGTATGGTGTTTGATTCTGATCTGTGGTTGTTGGCAAGGCTTGTGATAGCCTGTAGACTGATAGCCTAGTAGTTACTTATGAATCTATGGACCTATGTACATTATGATATATGTCAGAAAAGCATGACAGCAATATGTGATGTCTGTGCAACTGTACCTACACCATAAATAATTGCATATGGAAAACACCATGGTGGCAGCATGACAAAAGAGGATCATGTAGACAAAGCCTATGGTTCTGTGGGCCCATCCTAATGGGGTTGAACATCACAAAAGATCTCTCTAGTGATCTCTCAGAAGGAGATGCTAATCGTCCATGCAATGTCCTGAAAGAAGTTGCCCATCTGGTCCTCCATTTGAATCTGGAAGATATCTGCCACAATGTCACAAATCACAAATTTGGTTCTGAAAATCATCTCCGTGCCATGGTAGCAGACATTTTCTAAGATGAACAACAGGAACAATGGCATATGCAGTTCCTGGGCTGTTGTTATCATCATTATTGTCCCCATCATGGTCATTATTCTGGTCCTCAAAGTCCAAGGCACCTGGCAGTGGTCTGGCTCCTCGTCATCTTCTGCATACGACTTGTGAGCCACCATAAGTCCCATGCTCTGTAAAAAGTTCAACACAGGAGAAGAAACATTATACATGCATAGGTATTCAGCAAAAAAATCAATGATTGCATAGCATGTTATACAAACTTATACAATCAACACGTGGAAACTACTGTGTATATGATATTATAAAACTACATGGCCTTGTCCAACTGTAACACCATATATGATTTTAAGGCATGAATTAAATCCATACTAATGTACAAAATTGTGTGGAATGTACAACACAGTCATATACAAAACATGTCTGTAATAAAACACATTCAGATGCACACCTACATAATTGCAAAAAGAGTATATGATATGCATTTAACATCATCAAAAACTATGAAACAAGACGTGAAATGTTTGCTCAAGGTATATCACAATACAGTACATTTGCAATTACACAATAATTGTCAGCAGATATGGCTCACAGTGTTTATTTATATATTGTATAAGAAAATACATAAAGCTATGATAATAACAAGTGTACTGTCATGATTATGCAACATTCTCAATATTCTAATACTCGTATATTGATGATATGTGTAGAAGACCATGTGCATGGGCCAGTGTGGCCTTCATACATTATCATTTTGTTACTCCAGTACATTACATGGCATGCAGTACCTAGTCTATAAGGCATAATTCTTTTACTTGTTAAATTTTTACTGACATATTAGCCCATAGTATGCATACAAAACATGCATATGGACAGCATACAAATATACATAATCCCATGTCATAAGACAAGTATACTATGTTACTCTGGTATAAAACAGTACTACAGAACACCATTTCAAGCAATTTGGTAAAGTGGAAGTTGACAATGATACTAACAACATTTAGTACAACCAACTTGTCATACAGCATCAATATCAAACACAGACACTAAAACAAAATCCTTATTAATATTCCATACTCAATGTGTGCCTCACACAATTATATTGCGATGTCAATATGGCATGTCTAATTCCATCATAAAATATCATTATTTGCAAATAATGTGTCATGATGACATCCCATGAATAAAATATGCGTGTTCAAAATATACTGCAAGAATAACAAAGAATGGTACAATTAAAAAGTATATGCAGATGAGATGAACAGTGCACCATGGTTATTGGGGAACATCACAATATTATATAAATAGAAATGGAATTCAAAAATCATAGAACAATTGTACAATAATAAGCACAGTGACAGCTAGAAATTATGAATATGACACAGACACGCATACATACATACATAACTGTCCCTCAACAAATGTATCACTGTCACAAACTATGTTTGTATTATGCTTATATATGTATCTGCACAGTTAAAACGGGTCTATATTAGATCACCAAATGCTTAGGTAAGCGAACGGTGATTAATCGACCCCATGTAAGCGAAAGCTTACAAAACCGAACTGTCAGAACAGTGATTTTTTTCCAAGGGAAACAAATCGCTGTTCCAACAAAAAAAAAAAAAAAAAGTAAGCACATTAAAACATGAGATTAAGTGGGGGGCATAGTCCCCACACCCCCCAACATGGGGGGCTGTGCCCCCCACACCCCCCTATTTAAATATACCAACCCCGAGACCGCAATACAGTGCCATAAACTGCAAAGTACCAAAGCGACCAAGCGAATTCTTTCCCAGGGAAAGAATTCGCTTACATGCCGCTTCAATATTTAGCAGTTTCAGTTTTGTCAGTTCGACCAAGATGCATTCGAAAACATCCGTCTTCGGTCTGCTGATAGGAACCTGTTAAAACAATGTAATGATGATCATGAATATACCATGTAACACTTCAGACATAACAGAAAAGCACGAGTCGCTTATGGCACAACAATGACAGGAAATGGGATGCAACTTTGTCATTAGCCTCATATCAAAGACAACTCTATAACCCCACCCAACTATAACATTCTAAGGGTAGACAGAGCACACATAAGAGGTGGAGGTATTGCCCTATTTTACAAATCTAACCTAAAGCTCCAACTCCTACAAAAGAATCCCCAGACTTCAAAAATGCTGAGACTATAGTTGCTAAACTTCTCCTAAACCAGCACAAACATCTAAACTTACTCGGCATCTACATGCCACCAGGTGACAACATAAACACCCTAGAATTGATACTCCACTGGTCTTCCCACTCCCTCCCCCAAGAAACTATAGTCCTAGACAATGTCAACATTGACTGGAACTCTATTCACTCTCCAACACCCACCAACCACATTAACCTATATAAATTCACCCAACTCATTCAATCACCCACACGTATAGATAAGACCACGGAAAGGGAATCCATATTGGACTGGATCCAGGGCAACACTGCCTACCAATGTGGAATACTGCCCAATTCTCTCAGTGACCACAATCCAACCTTCATCCTTCGACACCAACTTAAATGTACCAACCCATCCTCACTGCTACAAACCCAGTCCCACAAAAACTTCCCCTCAGATCAATTCACAGAAACCTTAAAATCCTGTAACTGGACTCCCATCAAAACCTTCCCTCTGGATAAGGCAGTAGAATACTTTAACTCCACTTTCCTAAGGATCCTAAACCAACTAGCCCCAATCAAAACAATTTGGATATGCAGTAACTCTGCTCCCTGGCTACAGAAAATGACAAAAGCCTTACTAAAAAATAGGGATGAAGCATGGATAACCTGGGAACAGCACAAATCACCCGCAACTAGACAAGCCTTTTCTGAACTTAGAAATAAGGCAAAAAAAAACTGATTAAGATAGACAAACAAAATCACTATATTTCCTTACCAAAAAAAAAAAAAAAAAGAAAATACAGTAACAACCCACAGAAATTCTGGGCGGCAATGAACAATATCCTTCAACCCGGAAAAACCACCACTCCACCACCAAATACAAAAGTCACAAACCTTGACATAGCCTCCAACATCAACAATTATTTCATCTCCTCCATACAGAAACTCATAAATGGTAAAAATCCCACAACCCCCCAAAGTTCAATCAAACACTACCCGCTTTTCATGCAAACCAGTACCAATCTAAACCATCCAAAACCTACTAGTAAAACTCAAACCAACCACCCTCGCTGCCGACAACCTTTCTGCCGAATACCTCTAACTTGCATCCAGGGCCATTGCTTACCTCATCTCACTGCTAATAAATAGATTCATTACTGAAAACAGCATCCCTTCCTTGTGGAAAACCTCATTTATCATCCCCCTTCACAAGGGTAGCCCCTCCACTGACCTCTCTAACTATCGACCCATTGCAATCCTGTCACCCCTATCAAAGATTCTAGAAAAGTGCATCCATTACCAATTCATCGCCCATCTACTCTCCAATAACCTGCTATCCAAAACTCAACATGGAATCTGACCAGCCCATAGCACCACCACTGCCCTTATTAACTTCACCAACACCGTAAACGCATACAGGAACCAAGGGAAACTTGTCTCCACCACTTTTTTAGACTTATCCAAAGCCTTCAATACAGTTTCTTACAATAAACCCCAATCCTACCTCTCTGAACTCAACCTCAACAATTCCACCCTGCAGTGGTTCAGTAGTTACCTAAACTACTGCACTCAGTCTGTCAAATGGCTCAACTCCCTATCCCCACCACTCCCCATCACATGTGGCATACCTCAAGGTTCGATCCTTGGTACCCTTCTCTTTAACACCTTTACGAACCAACTCCACTTAGCAACCACTGCTAAGTCATGCTGTCACCACTGCCAGTCCCTACATAAACTACACAGGCTAGAATTTCCAAACCACCTGCTCAACCTAGCACATCAAATACTATACCATCTTGATAAAACCCCCTGCTCTAACTGGCCTTCTAAACTTCTACAATTCTAACAGGGAACTACGATCCAGTAACAAAGCCCTGATAGAAGTTATTCCATGTAAAAAAAAAGCTCTGGGGAATCTCTATTCCCTCATGAGGTTGCAAAAACATGGAATACCATGCCCCCTGATCTCAGGTTACAAAACCACGCATCCACATTCAAAAACCTCCTTAAATCACACCTTTATGACAACCATATATGTAACTGAAATGATCCCACCTGAATCCTCACCCTACTGTAGGCTGTTATTCCCTGGTGCCCTGACATGTACTGTTTCTGTTCTCTGACACTGTGCCCTACCTATGTTAAGTCTATATATTGTAAATATTTTAAATATGTGCTTACTACAAAACCAAATGTACATGTTATGCTTACGCTACAAATGAGCTATGATCACATATCTGTACTATGACAATGTATTGTTTTTAACTGTTAACTTTTCTACGACAAGTCATCCTAACGTGTTATGACCTAAACTATGTAACCTCCTATTTTTTATTATGTATTTTTTTATCATGAATTACTTATTACTCTGTAATTTTGTGGAGCTTTTCTCCCCAGGATTCCACTGAAAATGGACACTAGTTGTCCAGTCGGACTATCCTGGTAAAAAAAATGTTAAAAAAATAAATAAATAACAATGCAATTATACAGCTTTGTAAGAAATGCAAAACTCAAGTACATGCCAATAAATAACTGCCATCAGCATTAACAAAGACAGTAATCAGACAGTCAGGCTATACACAAACAAACATTCACTGAAAACTGCTAGCTACTGCTCAACCAGTAATGACACCGCCAGCAAATTATACATAAAACATACAAGATAAAATCAATAGGACAGTTAAAGACTGGTGTTTTTCATTTAGGTTATGTCACCAAAAATCTAATAAACTCAGGTTACTAAAATATCCTTTTGATAACTTCTAAAACAACAGGGAATTTTCAAACACTTCAAGGTCCTGTGTGCCAGGGGCCATATTACCATACTCAGACACATCTTCAACCACATCATGATCACTGGATAGGCTACTGGATTATCCAGATAGTTAATGTTCTCAAGATAGAAAGACACAGATCAGGACAATGCCCTTACTTCATATAATGGATATTATCAAAGACATATGACATATATATCTCACTGTAATGTTACAAATTATAATGACTTAACATTAAGTCTACTGTAAGTATGTATCACAGAATCTATATACAGGGGGTATATAATTTGTTTACAAGGTCAACAAATATGACATATGTGAGGAATACAAAAAAACACACACTTGACAATCACCTCATGGGACGATGGTGCTGTTGAAGAGGGAAGAACTCAAGTATTGTAGGGAAAAATAGAATTAGTGATCACATCATTGACACCATTATCCAGATGAAAACAGTTAAAACATACAGAAGGTGTTATATTCACATGCCACTCATATGTGCACTCGATGACATTGATGCAGAGTGGTCTAGGAATGGGAAGAAGGACACAGCATTAATGGATGACAACAAACTCCTGTTGTGGAGAGGTGGTAGGTTGTACTGTGGATCCTGCAGTGGGAAAGTAAAGAGAAAGACAACACAGTCATGCATTTAGCAAAAACAATACTGACAGCCTCACACATACATCACAGTAACATGAACTGTAAGTATTCATGTGATGGATATTGCAACTGTACACCAGATGAGCCTGTGTTGACAAATATTGTCATAAGTGTTGTGTATCACATATGTGCTACACATTGATGCAAGCTATGAAAATTTTGTAGCAACGTACGTGGTCTGTCTAAACTTGAACCTTTATGCTTTTGGCCCCTACTGGATGTACCTGTAGTATACAATGTTAGGTAAATAACAATATTACAGTAAACAGCAGTGCCATGAAATGAGGCTGAGGCAATAATAAGGTAGTGGTCACAGTAACAATTTGGAGACACTAACCTGCCAATTCCTGTCAAGTGAATATTAATGCAAACAGCATTACTAATTTTGTTTGGACTGCTCTGTCAGTTGTATCAATATGTGTCATGAGACTTATGTTCATTATCCTCACCCTGTGAGAATGGGTATGCATGGCTTAACTCTGCTGCTTATAAATCAAAAACAGCAATACATGAATATGCATGCTACAGCAATATGCAGTGATTGTCTCAATATACAGCCATGTAAAGGAAAGAAAGATATACATGTTCAGCATGGAACTCCAGCTTCAATTCCAACACCAGGGATGTGCCACTCCCCTCCTGCTGTATGCAGTGTGGCCAGAAATATTGTGATGTCATCAGGAGAGTAAATGGTGATGCACCATCGGTGGCATCCCTTGATCTCTTGTTACATCTCACTCTATTGGCCGCTGCATGGATCATGTCTGAATAGCATCATCTACAGGCATCACGGGATTGATTATGGCCTCCAACTGCATTGATCATATTGGTGAGGTTGATCCACAATTCGTGTCTTCAAACTATATCATCTGAATGGCCTAGAAGTGTCCATACTGATGACAGAGAGCATCATATATGCTGTTATTTCCCTTGGGTAGGGGAGTTGTCTCCCTTAGAATGGTTGGCCATCTGAAAGACAAGGGTGGGAGGATGACATAATGGTTAAGGTGCTTACCTTAAAGACGTAAGGTGCAGGGTTTGATTCTCACATGGGGTAACTGGCTAGGCTTCAATTGGCCCAAAAGGGCAGTTAGCCTAGTATTAACCTATGATAATATTCCTGTGTGAGCCCATTTATGCATTTGATTCTTTGAACAGCATACGTCAACATAAGCAGTATGCATTCATGTGCAGTGCAAAGATCTATATAACACTGTCAGTGATAAATACTAGCGTGACATATTAAAAGTAACAGCAGTGCCTTTATACATAACATTTGTAAAATTAACATAACTTGTAATATCGTTACAATTTGTGAGTGGGATTAGAACCCCTTACACTAAGTATATGTCCAAAGAGAAAAGTATCATGCCACAGGAGTCAACTTTGCATTTCATATTAAAATACTACAGTAAATAACAATTTAACAATTTACAGAAAGCGTCAGAAAATCTCAGAATCCATAGGCAGGCCATAGACAGTATGGCTCCTTAGTATATTGAGCCAGTAGTTATAACACCATTGCTAAGAAGCATCATTGAAAAAAATATCCATAATAGCACATGTTTTTAAAAGTTTAGTTTCGAAACATGAATTAAGAAGTACCCATAATATCAGCGTCACATACTACAGATATGGATAGTGTTGGAATGTGTAGATTTCCATAGTTACACCACAGAGTACATTGAATTACCAATAAGAATTGGGGATAATCTGTAGATCAGCCTCATATACTGTTAACATATGCAATATAAGTCTATCTATACAACCGCATATGGGAATGAAATCACTTATTTAAAATAGCAACACTTGCATGCATAATGTTTAAAACAACATCACACAAGTAACTTATAACAACTTCTGTTAATGATAACATTTTGAGAAACAATTAATTTAACCAGGTATCTTTGGAAATGACTGATTTAAAGACATATACTAATCCCCAAACAGAAATGTTGCCAATTACCAATGTCCCTCTCACTCTGAATCACAGAATCAAAGCACACCTAATGTGCACCCATTTTAAGTACCATTTGCACCACACATAATTAATGAGGTCCATTAAAACTCAAGTTTTTGGAATCCTATTTGCACACCTCTGCCTAAATTGGCTTCATGCACCATAACACCCAGGTGTACTACGTAAACACACCAATAGGTATCAATAAATGCCCATTATCTTCCAATGATCTGATGACATGACATCAATACTACTTTCAAATATTGATTTTGATACACTTATTGATCACACCATTATTAGCTGCATACTGAGTGGTAGTGTATTTTCCAGACTTCTTCAACTGGAGGATTGTGATGGCTACTTTGAACAGGCTGAGATGTATTAGTGCACCTGACAGGACTGATGAGGACACGGACCAGCTGTTGACTGTGTATGCCAGACTGGAGCAGAGGATGAGAGCCAGACACAGAAACTTCACCATAATAGACATATGGAACCAGATCATGAGGGAGAACCAAAGGAGGATAGGGATTTACCACACTGGAGCACAAGTTTGCCTCTTCTATGATGACTGCATCAGAGTAACGCTAATGATCTATGATGGAGGGTCACTGAGGTCCTGGGGCAGCCCATAGATTCCTAGTGTAAGTGTCTATATTCTAAAGATTTTACAGGTATTTCTCTGTCCCATATATTTCATATAGATGTTTTTATAACCATTTAGTAGATGCTGAAACAATAAGCTCATGGGGTAGTTAAGTGGACTTGGTAAATACTGTCCTATTAACTGTGTGTTTGATTCTCATGTTGTTAATTCATTTAATAATGTGTATAATATCCACAATTATGACCTTTGTATGTGTACATATGTTTTACAGCATCTAACAACTTAATTTCGCATAGCTTCTGTCGTTTTGCATCAGTGAAGCCTATAGCGGCTAGGAGGTAGATGACTGCGCACTTTGTAGTTTTCTGCTATGCTACCACAGTATCACCTATTGCACTGTTATACGTTGAAATAAAAGCACATATATAACTTCACTAATTTATTCATTCCTTTTAAGAAAGTACAAAGGCATGTTAATTTAAGAAAAAAATGAGTACCTGCCCAACTTCTTACACATATGTAATCATTCATGTGTTGATATCTGTAATTTTTGTACAATAAAATGTCCAATAGGATTTTACAGTTTCCATATTCACTCATTCTCTGCAAGAATTCTAATAAATACCTGCAGTACCTGTTTGCTAAAATGAAAACCCTGTTGACTGTTAGCTTGGCCTGTAAGGCAACCACCCAACATGTCTAAATATTAGCATGCTGCAGGTTCCAATCCACATAAAGGAAACATATATCTGTAATGGTTATCCTGATTTAATTCACCCAAAGCATTTCTTTGTGGAATCATATTCCAAAACCTGATATAAACGTTTTTGTTGTGCATGGTTATGAATAAATCAGTTACTCCTCAAAGTCCTACAAATATGCCCGTGATCTGTAATGCTTTGATAAATCAGCTTTCTAAGTAGAGTATTTGTAGAGCAGTATCTGTTTGTTTGGGAATAAGGTGTGCTGGCTATTACCTGGGCTTGTAAGGAAACAGGCCAGCACACCTACATTTTGGCATGCTATGTGTTCAAATCCGGAGAGTGGACACATATCTGAAACTGTTACTTTGATTTACTCTATCCCTGGCATTTATTTAGAGAAAGCATATTACGCTTATTGATATTAATGTATGTTTTGTGCATGGTTGCAAAGAATTCAATTATTCATCAAATTATTACAAACTTATCCATAATCCATAATGTTCCATTAACATCAGCTATTTAACAACAGGGTCAGTAAAGCTTGTTGCATGTCTGTAGTTCTTTGTTTAATATTGTGTACTTTATAAAAGTGGTATCAAGGTTTGTTTAGCATGAACTATTACATTAAATTCATTAACAACATCATCCTCATCTTTTGAGGGGGATGGGATGGGCAGAGTAACAGTTGAAATGCAGAACAGGAAGATGTATGTGTTTTCTTAGTGATGTCCACATTGGCTAGAAATATCATGGTCCTAACACATACATTACTGTAACCCTTATGTACAACAACTTGTATCTTTCTGTTCACATAAGTTGTCTGCTACATGACACTGTCCTACTGTCTGAATGAATGCTCTCCATTACTGTTAATTTTTCTGAATACAGTGCTGGCATGAATGGAATTTTCAGACTGGTTATCTACTTGACCAGCACATGTTTGTATTTTGAAACCCTAAGGCAAGACCCTTAGTAGACCATTCCCCATCCAGATGATATCATAAATAAAAGTATTTTCATTGCATTCAAAAGATGCTGTTTCAGTCAAGCTATGTTAGCAGGCAGGTAGCTCTCAAGGTTAGAGTTTGTATGTAGATTGTGGTTGCAGGATTGAATCCCATGTTCTCTAATTTATGTTCAAAGATATTAACACCTGTATGTAACACTGTCAAATATGTATTGTGATTATCTAATATTCTTCATATATAAATGTTAAGAAGCTATACTGAAATATGTATATCATGTTATTTGAGGAATACATCATTTCTACATTTTGTTTTCAGGTGAGGAGGAGCTCAGCAGGAACCAAGCCATGTGCATTGAGTGGATGCACAGGGTTGAGGAGCAGTAGAGGGAGAGAGATATGTGTATTAGTTTTCCTTTATGAACTGAAATCCATTGTCCCCTGTTTACAGGCCTGTGGTTTTCACAATGACATGTACATTGATTAGAATGCAAGAATACCTATCATGCATCAGTAAAATAAGTGAAATTGTCACACGAGAGCTGTGTTTACAATTGTGACAGAAATCTACAAATGTTGAACTTTTGTGTAATTGTGAGCCACTGTTTCAGCACACAGTTTTTGAACTGTACTTCACAACCTAAATAACAGTTGAGTTGGTATATCTGTCACACATATGATAGCTAATGACATGCTTGTTTGTATGATTTTGTATACTGCTGATTGATTTGTTCTGTATAATTTGTTTAATCATAGAGTAAATGTACATGCACAGTGTCAGTATGTGCATTGCTGTTTGCAGATTGTGTGGTATGCTGCCTTCCAGCACTTTGGGTGTTTCGTATAAACACATTTTAGTCTAGGTTTGCTAACACTTGTGTGGCTAGACATTTGATTGCAGCAGTTCATATTCCACAACCATATCCACAATTTACAATGTTTTGATTTTTCAGGCTACTGATTTCTAATACTTTTTTGATAGATAATGCATAAACTCAACATCGAATCTCAAAACATTGAAAACTACAAAGCAACTATAAATAACATCCCACCCACTGTTTGCTACGTTTATGCAGGGGGGCAAGCCCACCTGCACCCCCCAAGTGGGGTGCTCCACCCCTCACACCCCCTGTAAATTAAATATACCAACTCCAAGGTCGCACTACAGTGGGGTTAGGAAATTAACTTTTCCCCCCACTGTAGTGCGACCTTGGAGTTGGTATATTTAATTTATGGGGGGGGGTGCAGGGGGGTTTCCCCCCTTGCATAAACATAGTAAAAACTCTGTGGGATGTTATTTATAGTTGCTTTGTAGTTTTCAATGTTTTGAGATTCGATGTTATAAGTTTTAGATGTTTTGATGTTTAGATGTTATGGTCTTGATGTTTTGAGTTTAGATGTAATGAAGAGTAGATGTTTTGATAGGTAACCATGGGATCATATACCGGTATATCCTGTTTTTGTGCAGTCCTTCTTTTCTGACTGCATCAAACAGCAATGTAGGATTAATCTATACACAGTGTTAAGATGACACATTCTTTAACAGTACATTACACCGTGTTTGTTGTATGTAGCTTTTCCACATCCATTATATATTGACATTAGTTTACACCTTCTACAAACAGTTGTACACATTAATTGAATGTACTTCTGTGTGCACATAGTCAGATACGTACTGACACACAAATGTACCTTTGATGTGTGAGTATTCACCGAGTTACTTCTGATGTGCTACAGGGATGCTCACAGGAGTGTTCTTTGCTCTGTAATGAGCAGGGTGGTTAACATACACCAGCGTTTCTTTAATCATTTGCATGACAGTATATGTGTATGTGCTTTTAATTCTTAGCTTGCTTACCTATGCATTTTGATGTGACATGATTGCACATTACTATATATGTATGTTTCATATGTGTCCAGTTTTGTTGACATCAGAAATCAATATGGCCACTTGACATACATTTTCTATTTGGCTGTATGTATTTGTATTTGACTTCTACAGCAACCTGTGTGCTATACACATGCATTTGCATTGTGTCAAATTACCTTGTTCACCTTCATATTTTGCTATTATTTTTGTAGATATGTTTGCCTTTGCTGCAACTAGTGACCATTGACATGTATTAATTTGACAAATTGAACATGTGCCACTTCTATGGCCATTTTACAATGTGGGACATGTGCATACAAGTTACTGGCTAATGCTTGTAATACAACCTTGTTCTCATTATACTTGTGTGTTACCCAGTGTAATTTTTTCACATTTATGCACACAACCTGTAATATTTATTATGCAGTACTGTTACATTTTTGAACATATTATTACATGTTGTTTGTGTGTGTGTATGTGTATCAACCTTGCTTTCATGTACATTCCATTTATGCCACTGACAGACATGCACACACATCTACACCTAGGTGTTGCCTTTGACATGGCATATGTGTGTATTATATACAAATTCCATTAAACATTTGTTTGGGTTGTGTACACCTACTTGTGTATGTAGCAACCTTTGTTGCTTTTCTGTAGTACTTCTGTTTGACACTGTGCTTAGTTGTTTGCCTTTCACATGCATGGTCGTAGGTTTGGTTCTGTCCTCTGCTGGAGTTATCTATCATTGCTAAACCTGCATTGCTCATCTGTGATGTTGCTTAGCTTACACTTGCACTGCTGATGGACTAATTGAATATGTGTTTATTTATCCAATGTGCACTGTAATCCTACTTTATTACCCTAGAACACACATCTACCATTGGTCATACATATCCAGGTAAGACTGCCACATGGTTTACAACATGTCATAATGTGATAATGCATAGGTAGATATCTTTTTCTGCATTTCACCATGGCTGTTATGCATCCCCACACTGTTTGCCAAACTTCCATTGCCTGCATTGTGCAGTGTGCTGTCTGTGTAACTTACCTGTCCTTACTGTTTTTTTTCCCAACCTTTATCTATCTTGTGTTGTGCTATTTGTTCTATGGTTATACTTGCTCCAATGTCCTTCTCCTTCTCTTTCCCTATGTTTACATTTCCTTCTATTCTTAATAACAAAAATGGGGCCTATTCCCACTAAAAAATGCCCATTCTCCTCTGACTTTCCCTCTGAGTTTTTCTAGTCCAACATCCCTTTTGTGTGTCCCTCCTCTTCACCCATACCCCACATCATCTTTTCTATCTCCCAGTTTCCTGGGGTATATGCATTACTTGTTCTCCCAACACAAGTCCCAAACCCATTGCTTGCAAATCTTAGCTATGGTGATGTGGCTGTGATTGCCCTTTGCCTTTAATTTTTTTATTACAAAATGTATTGATTCCAAAGCCAAGACACCATATTTTATTAATGCATGTGTTATGAAGATATCTGCATTTGTGTCTGAGCTTATAGGAAAGACTGCTGTTTTGTCCAGCAGTTCAAAGTAAACATGGTGCAATTCAAACATCCATTTAGACCTCCTATGTGTCTTGATTCAGAGGGCAATAGAGATGTGTTCATCTTTAGTATGAATATTGCCCATGAATCCTTGTCAGATGCATGTATTATACATGATTTATTAATATATTAGTTTATCCATTAAACAGCTTTTTGACTATATCATATAGAATCAACCAGTGACTCTGTTCAACATGGCTTTCAGCCAGCCCACAGTTCAATACTGCCTTGTTCTCCGTCATGGACACTGTAAGTAAGGCGAGGGATTCTGCCAAGTGTGTTTTATTCACCATTCCTTAACCCTGACCTGCTAAAGGCTTATGATAGTGTTCCTCATACTCTACATCAATTATTACTAGTTATCTTTCTAGTAGACAAAAATCAGTGAAATGGTAAAGCTCTCATTGACAATATCTTCCCAACATTACTGGTGTCCCACAAAGTTCCATCTTTAGTCCCCTCCTCCTTCTTAACATTTATATCATTAATCTTCGCAATTCTTGTGGTCAGAGCTCCCTCATTCAGTATGCTGACAATTCAGTTATTAACCTGTCATCAAATGGTCTGTCTCACCTGCAGCAAA
>NC_056732.1:1579426113-1579471113 GCF_019279795.1 Protopterus annectens | reverse complement strand
TTGAGCTGGCTTACAGTAGTTGCTGTCTTTGGGTACTGACAGCCTGTCTCTGTATAAAACCATTCTCTTGTGAAAACTAAATAGTTTCTGCATTGGATTGACTGTTGGCGAGTGGTAATGGTGTATATTCCATTTAAATATGGGAAATAAAATTGGCAAAAGAGGATTTACAGCATTTCTGAGGGCAAGACAGCCTGAGTAGCAGTAGTGAGTAGTGAGAGATATACAATAAACAAGTAGTCTGCCTGGTATAATAGACAAAGTAACGGGTGACGTGCAATCTTGTTTTATATAACAAATGTAAAATAGCAAGTTGCTTTAGTTTTCAGAAACTGCTGTTTTATTTAACTTCTCTGATCTGTCTAAATTCTTATGTAAGTTTACTTTTGACAGTCACAGCTGTGTGGAGTGGGCCAATCACTGCAAGATTATTGCAATTATAAAGACTCTTTAGGGCCTATGGAACCCTGAAAAAGTTTAGCTCTTGGCAGTATATTTTTAAAATTTGGATTTTCTTGTTTTACCAAATTGAAATTCTTACACGACCCATACTTATGCAATCTTTTAATTCAGTATCTGCTGTTGCAGATCACCCATTAGCACAGTATCCAAAATCTCTAGACTGTTGCATAAGACAACTGTGTTTTTTTATGAAAAAGCTTGTTTGCAGTATGCAGCTTTATTATGTTTTTGAAGTTAGAGGCAATTACTAAGTGCTGTGTTCGTGCGTAATTATATACATTAACAGAAAATAAAATGGCCCTGCATTTGCCTGCATACCTCTCAATCTCTTAGAGCAAGAAATCTGGACAAAGCCAAAAATAACATTGGGACAAAGGCCCAAAAATTGGGACAGATTTTAAATATTGCTCCTGTAAACTCAGATAGTTGCTAGAATGACATGTTTTGCATTGTGATGTATTTTCTTTGGGATATGAACTCTGAAATTCAAATGTCTGCCGTAGTTTATTATTATTTAGTGACTTCAGTCTACATGTTGGTATCCAACAATTCCATTGGAGTGAGCGGGGTTACATGATTATGTGTGCAAACTTTATCTTAATCAGTATCTTGATTTTTGGCCAGTTGTACTTACTTTTCATGGGCCCTTGTCCAGATTTGTGATGTTTTCAGGTTGATGTATAAAACCAGTTAAATCTATAATGTTAACTATATGTCTGTTTTGTGTATGCAATTATTATTATGTTGTTGGAGCTTTTTTCCCCAGGTCACTGCTTAAAATAAGTACTACTGGCCCAGCTGAACTTTCCTGGTAAACAAATGTCAGTCAATCAATCAATCAGTCAATAAATAAATAAGTTACACATGCCATTAGATCAGCAAATGTGTATGAATATTGGCACTGTGTGATATCAGTCTCTGGCAAGATACACATTTTGCAGAGAATAAGATATTGAAACATTGTATGCTGATGAGGCCTTTTAGTAAAGTATGGGATTGGAAAACCAGATACAGTGCCAATATATCATACATGTCTGTAGTATTCTGAACCATGCATATGGGATTATCATTTTTGCATACGGAGATAATGCAGTTCCTGGTGCCAAGGTGTGTCCACTTATCTATCATATCAGATCCATTTGGTTGCAACATGTTAGGTCTAAGTTGTATATGCATATGACTATGGTGGTCCTGCCATGTTCTGATTTCGAGGAACACTTTTGCCTGGAAAATACAACCAGTATAGTATAGTATGTTTTGATGCTACCTATATTTGCGAGGCTTCCTTTTGAATCTGTATAATGCAGATGGCAAAACTTTCATTGTGATGTTTGGTGTGGGCACATCTTATGGGTAATGATGCATATTTTTCAACATATGTTTGTTGTCTATAGATATTCTGTGTTTCTAACATAGAAAGCTGTTTGCCATTTGCAATTGTGCATGATAGTTTGCCTCATACCACTTCATTATATAAGTAGTTGTATCTCTACATGGCTACATAGAAAACAGAATCTATTTATCTATCTATCTATCTATCTATCTATCTATCTATCTATCTATCTATCTATCTATCTATCTATCTATCTATCTATCCATCTGTGTGTGTGTGTATGAGTACCCTACAGTAGATTGAAAAACAACATTGCAACACAGCAACACAGCAGATGTTCAATCATATGCCAATCAAAAAACAACATAAACACAGTTTAGACATGTTTTTTGCAAGGGGACAAACCCCTGCTAATTGTATATAACAACTATGATATTACAATACATATAACTATGATATTACAATACATATAACTATGATATTACAATACATATAACTATGATATTACAATACATATAATAATTATAATACACATATAACTATGATATTGCAATACATATAACTATGATATTACAATACAATGGAAATGGTTAAGTCCACGAACCCTACTATAATACAGTCTCACACAGAAAAAGAGCCAGTACATGTGATCATCTGCTTATTCATCTCTTGTTCCATCTTTTTTTTTTGTCTTTGATAATTGTAATGTTTGACCAGCTGTACTGACGCTGACAATGTAAGCATCCAACATTCAGCTGCAGGGTTAGAGTAAGAGTTAGGGTAAGAAATATGTTTAGCTGTGTAGGAAAAACAACAGTCCCAAGTATGAAGCAGCAGCAAAAACTAATAAAAACAGAACCACCAGTCTGACCAAACAATGAAGGAAACCACATCTCATAGTATAACATAGACAGTTCATTTTAAAATAGAAGACTGAAGATTTTAAAATGAACTATGTTATGTTATTAGATGTGTGCCTTTAAATGACTGTATTCCTTTTGCTAGTGCACTTTAAGTAATTGTTTTAGTAGGTAATTATTTTGATTTGATATGTAAGGGGATACTGCTGTGTGCATTTTATTTTATTCTGAAGAAGTATTTTGAGACAAAATATAAAACTGTGTTTTTCGCTAGTTAGTGGTGGTTTCCTTCATTGTTCAGTCAGACTGTAGGTTTAGTTGTGTGTATATTTGCCTTCTGTTGTGTTTGTGTTAAGGGTTGGGATTTATGGTTAGAGTTAAAGTTAAGTTAGATAATACTTTGCATGGTGTGTGTGTGTGTGTGTTTTGTGTGTGTTTGCCTTTACCTGTCTTGTTTAGTGACACCATTAGGTACAGGGTTTTTGGCAATTAAATGCATTTGTCTCTGGTTAGGGGCAGGGTTAGGGCTAGCACACATGGGCAAGGCGAGACAGCCATTGCTTAGTGTTTTTCATTATAAGTGCTATCATTTCACTCCTACTTTTTCACTTTTACAGTATTCCTTGACTGCATTTCCAAAGGCTTTATTCAAGAATTTATTTTTTAATAGATTTTAGATTATGAATGCCTTCTGAGTTTGCTCATTGTTTTCTTTTATTTGCATATTTAAAGAAGAAGCTCCCTTGCCTCTTTATGTATTGCTGATAAACATATTCTAAACCTCCTACTTCTTTCCACTGTTTTCCTTTTACATTTTTTCTTGAAAAATATAACATTTTTTATATTTCTTCCATTTAGTTGCTTTCTTATATTTTCCTTTTTTACTAACAATTTTCTTCACTTTGGTTACATTGCTAATGTTTCCTAATAGGTTAACTCTCTTAACCTTGTTTTCATTGTTTTTAAATACTGCCTCAATCCACAATACATTCCTTTATGAAACATTCTCTTGTAGTACATATTCTTCTAGCCTCGTTTTGTTCTTATCACTTTCTTTTTCTGTCTGTTCTCTACAAACCTACTATCCCCTACCCCATTGGCTGGATTCCAAAAGAAAGCTGCGGATAGTGCAGCATGTCAAAGGAGGACATCAATTTATCAGAGAGGGATATGATTTCATAACATAGTTACTCACCTTTTTTCTGTGTGAGTACTTATCTATTTAGTCTGGCATAATTATGGACTCTGCGCATGTCCAGAGAATTCCAAAATACAACGGGCATGACCAATGCAACTTAAATGCGATAAAGTACTTCATAGATAACTTTCTGAAAGGACTCAGCGAAGGCCATATGTGCTTTATCTTAATACTACTATATTCCACATATTCTTAGGGAATCCTGCAGAATCCAGAAACCATAATTAAAAAAAAGAACCGGCATTTGATGCATTACATCAGGCTGGGATACTGCAAGTCATACTAGACAACAATCTGCAAATGTACCTCAGAAGGCAGCCAGCTTGTCACTGCACCAGGCTACAGTTAAGCCAGTTCTCTAACCAGGAAGTAATAGATAGATACAGATTAGACAGACAGCTGGTGCTGGCTGTGTGCAGGATGTGTGACCCGCATGTATGCTTGTAGTCTGCATCATAACCATGAACCGAAAGAAACAAAAGTATGCCTGAGTGTAAGTATATTGGTGTCTAGGACATTTCAGCAGCATATGGGAGATGCCACAGGAGTGTCTCAGACAGCTGCCAGTCACATCCTGTCACAGTTCCTGGCAGAAATGTTCACCAATGTCGATGAATATACATACTTCCCAACAACACCCCTAGAGCACAGAACTGCCATACAACAGTTCTATGCCATAGCCAACTACCCCCATGTCCTCAGTTCAATAGACTGTATCCATGCCCCAATTAAAACTCCAACTGTTCTTGATGCTGAATGGTACCTCAGTAGAAAGGCGTGGCCATCGTTCAAATGTCAGCTGGTGTGCTCAGCAGATAGCCTCATTATTAATATCATGACATCACACTCTGGTAGTGTGTATGATGCTACAATATGGAGGAAAAGTCATTTGAGGGCTGCTTTCCAACATGGTGAAATTCATGAGAGATTACTACTTAGTAAGTAATCAGAATCTAGACCTGCAAACAGTAAGCATGAGGACCAAATACAAGTTTTCTTCTTCCTACAAACAGGTGACTGTAGTTATCCACTGGAGCCTTTGTTGATAATGCCATACAGACCCCCATCAACCCCTCCCTAGGATGCCTACAACAGAACACATACAGTGGCATAAAACATCACTGAGTGTGTTTTTGGCTGCTGAAAGTCAGATTCATATGTCTGGATACATCTAGGGAGTGCACTAAAATACACACCAGAAAAGGCATCACAGATGGTTACAGTGTGTGGCATGTTACACAACATGATAACAGCAAAACATGGTGGCTTGCCAGCTTCAGGTGTGGGTGACCTACCCCAAGAACCCCAGATGCCTGATGATGACATATCAGATCTGTCATAGGATCATCAGGAAAGCACAGGGGTGAGAAGAAATAGGTGTGGGTTATGGAGGATGTGATCATAAGTCCTAGTTCAAGCAACACGGCAGTGTCTGATGCACACATTTGAGTCATGACAAGCCACATATACAAACATACATAGACTAAACAGTGATGGTCACATATTGCCCCACAACAGCAACAGCAACACAGAACACAACTAATGGAAAAAAAGCAGTAGTTGTCCTCACTGAACATCATATACAACAGAAGCATAAGGTGTAATGGTAAGAGCATATATATCACACTCAGCAAGGGACACATCTGGAGATCAATGGAGAAAGTGTCTGTGGATGTACATCACCAATGGGGACCACACAGGTAAATGTGTGGAGGCTGGGTGTGTGCACAACAGAAGATGTTGCTGCACAGGTAGGATATCATCATACAGATGAATAACACAGGAAGGTAGCCATAAAATAGCCAATACCACAAGAACTCTATGCCCATGCAGTGTATGGGAATGTATTAGCTCAAGCATAACTGAAAAGCAAGGGCTGTATACTAACACTGATGTATCATACATAGAACTGTGTGATGTGCAATAGTGTATGTAAGACAGTAAACAGAATACAGCATAATGAGTAATTACAAGGACCCTAAGGACTAGCCAAAAAGAAAATAAATGCAAACAAGCCACACTCCCCATGCCTAACATGGAATGTCCCACAAAAGGTAATGCTTTGATGCACAGGTTATTGCTGCAATGTGACTAAATTTCAGAACTCAGTTAGAAGTAAGAATATGTTCAAACATGCAGAGCATTAGTGACCGTTACTGCACAACAGATGTGGGACATGCGTTAATGGTGGGGATACAACAATATAGGTAAATATATGTGTGCAGAATCAATGAGATATGGGAAGGCATACATGTAAACTACATGTCTGCATGGTGAATCAGGTCCACATAAGTGCAGTGAGTGCAGAAGGTGAAACTTGTGCAGTACTACATTAAAATGCCATAAATAACACAGGTGTGCATACAAAGGAGTACTTGTAAATGTAGGAATGGCAGACAACAGGGAATTGTGTAATGTAGCAATTAATGCTGGATGACAAAGATTACATGCTGTTAACTAAGTAAATATGTGCTATATGTCAACTAGCAATAAATGCAAATATAGCAGCATTGAGATAGTCACATATAGCATTACTGATGTCAGTATCTGTACAAACATATACCAATGATAAATAATTACAACATGTCACAAACTTGAAGGTAGTCGCCTAGGGCAGACAAATGATCAGAAAAACCCTGTGACATTAGACATGTGAAAAAACACCTACAGATAGACTAGGTAGTAGTCAGAGCAGTGATCATCATTGCCATAGGGTCAGAATGACACAATGGGACACACACATTGGATCATATGCCAGTGTTACTCTAATGCAGTCTAGGACTGCCATGATGACACCTCACATACCAATCCTGGCTGCCCCTGCTACATCCAGGAACACTCAGACCATGGTACGGTACCAAGGAACTGGACATGATGGCAATAGCATTTTGGGACACAGTGTGGGTAGACGCACTACTGTGATGTGACAGTCTGGATGTGACTGCTGTCCTCACAGTTCAGTGACCATGAGCAGATGTATGTGCATGTTACAGCACAGGCATTGATGTCCAAGGGCCATGTTTGGTTCTAATGAGAGTGGGTCTGCCTCTCCCCACTGGAGGTAATCTGCTTAGTACAGTTAGGGCATGTAACACCTAATATGTACTATGGCTCTGCTCTAGCACTGCTGTAATAGGGCTTTAAACAGAGCATGCAACATATACCACACTGTCATGCTGTGCAGCCAATGCTGTCATAGCCTCTTCATGTCTGCACTCCTGACCTTTATGTAACACGTACAGCTGATGTTCTACATGGTCAGTGGCATGTGGAAGTGCATGCAGGTCAGAGCCATAACATTGCTGTGAATCTTCATGTGCCTGTAATAATAAGTAGGCATATTTTGACATGTGTCTATACACATCAGCTACACTTCCACATTTAGTCCAGTTGGAAGGAAGTATTGGTCCACTGTGGTAAAGAGTCATCATCATCATTAGCAGACTCTACATTGAACAGTGTGTCATGGTCATCATCATGGCCATCATCTGATACCCCCACATCATGAGAATATGCAGTTACATTATTCACCCTATCTGAAGCTACACCATGAACCATATGGTTGCACCCTTCCAGGCTGGACAGTGAACCTAATGCATTGGTCTGTGTGCTGCTGGCCATGCTATCACAGTGAGGCACATCAGATCCCTCCTTAGGACCAGTGGATGGAATACTGTAGAAGGCAGGTAGTGGACATGCTACAAAAAGAGTAATATGACACATGTGACATGCATTCACAGAACTCAAATGATGCAGCATGGTACAGAAATCTGGGACAGCTATATAACTATAATGCTAATGATGATATGGATTACCAGGACATCACAGCTGTGAGTGGTTCAAGGACCCTATTTAAAAGAGATATGCCACGTAATTTACATATCAAGCAAATATGACAGATGAGGTCAGTACAACTACTAAAACCTACTTAACATGTCCTAATGTGACTCCACTGCTGGTGGTGAGAGTTGAAATACCACTATCATGTGAAAAGATAGACATACACAAATCATTATTAAGCACATAAAAGGCATCATGTAGCTTTTCTCCTGAGGTATAACACATGGCAAATAAGACAGACACATACTGGATGTGTGAGGATGATGCACAGATTCAAGTGTCCTATGCAGGTGAACAAGACCACCATAGTCATGAAGACCACATATGTAATTATCAATAGTGAAATATAGCAAGCATATAGACTGCCTTAATTCCTCCCTGGCTAGAGAGCGTGTAATCTGTGTTAATGCAGATCCTGTATTATAACATGGCATGCAAACAACAACATATAACTGTACTCCACAGTCATAACAGGAGGCAGAAGTGCACAACAACGATGGGTCACACTAACAGGATTTGGAAACACTCACCTGACAAATGGTGCATATGTTGGTCAGATGTAACTGTGTATGGAACAAGGCAACATTAACACCCTAAATCATAGGTGTTATAAACAGTGTTGCACAATATTAGCCATATGAACAAATATACCAAGTCTTTCTTCCTGGACCATGTCTTTTGATGATGTGTCTGCAGGTTAAAATGGCACACAAACAACAACATATGAGTATACTGCACAGTCAAAAAAGGAGGCAGAGCCACACAACAACTATGGCTCACACTAACAGGAAACACTTAAGTGACATGTGTTGCTGCTGTTCCAATGTTGATGGCTCTATGCAATTAAAAACACATAACACATGTTGCTGACAGTGTTGTGTATGCATGGTGTTGGTAAGATAACAGGCTATAACACATATTTTGTGCATCCACATCAGGTGTACTTTCATGTCCATGGTGCAGTTCTGCTGCTATAACACAAATATAATGGTAAGAAGTGTAAATTAATATCCTTTAATGAGAAAGGGTGTATGATTTAGTGTTTGTGAGCATTGGACATACCTGTATGTCCTGGAACACCTGTATCAATATCTTCCCTGGGTATTCAACAATCCTAGCTGGTGGCATGGTGTGTGGCTAGGAACATCATTATCTCATCCAAGGGAGGCAATGGTGATTCAGCACCAGTGCCATTCTTCTTCCTGCCATAGTAGCAGAGTCTGTTGGCTGCACAGAGGATCATGTCAGAGCAAAGTCACAGGCACACCTCCCTACATCAATTGTGAGCACAAAGGGCATTGCTCATTTGTGTCGGATGTGGCCGGACATTATTCCTCCACACAGTATTGCCTGTCCATCCAACAGGTTACAGTCATACTGGCATTCAGTTTTATTACTTCATTTTCTCAGTGTGAGAAATTGTCTTTTCTATTTCTGTTCAACATCAGGAAGACAGGGTGATGTGCACATCTTAAGAGTTTATATAGAGGCTCTCATATTGACAAAACAACATTAAATGCATACATTAAATGAATGGCTCAGCTTTCATTTGTGATGCATAGCCATGTGAAACAATCCATGTCATATATACCACTGCTATGTACAGATAATCTGAATGAATGTGAAAAGCATGGCTAAATAGGTAATCTATATGGCCTTACAACATTAGCATAAATGTGCACATCTGTCAATCAAATTTAATAAGTTTATACAAATCATATATACAGAGATGGGATTTGAAACCACATCAGTGGATCTTATGACAAGTAAGGGCTAAACACATAACCAGTGTGCTACAACTCCAGTACTTTAGCAATGGTGCTGTCACAGTTGCATGCATACGCAAGCACAAGTACCAATTCCACTTCAAGAATGTAGGAAACATCTCAGAAATTATCACAGTCAGTGACAGACATTATAATAAATGTGAATGCTATGATAGTTATGCAACACACCTACTGACATTTATACAGAAACAGGGCAGTAAAACATCAGCATATGAATACAAACTGTTATGCAGTCCTGGCTACATTTCACCACAAGAAACAACTTAAATACTAAGCCATACTAATGTTGCATCTAACCCATTAAATGTTTTCACAACTACTACTATATGACTAAGCATCAGAGAGTATTCTTAAATCAGTTACTGAACGTATGACTTGCAAATATCTCTGTAAGTCGTCATTCACTGTAAACATACACCAGACATTGCAGATTATTCTGCAATGACTGTGATATATTTTAATTCTTTCTGTATCTGTAATTCACTGGGGATGGTTTCTTTTTATCCATGCAACTCCATATGTGGAAAAGATCCTTGTCACTGATTGAGATGTCAGTTACACATATAGCATGGCCATGGTGCATTGACACCTATAGCTGTTAGGCTATGGATGACTACACTTTTCTCCTTTATCCGGAAAGCTTCTGGAGACATCATACAATATAGCTCTGTATGTGGGAATGATGAGTATTGCATAAGTTAGTAAGCTCTAAATTATAAATTTCGCAAAAGTCTTTTATAATCCATGCCTGCTTTCATCAGTTTAATGAGTACAAGACCAATGCAGGTCATCATGACTGAAAAATGTGTGAGTCTTTTAAACACAATGCAAGTACAAAAAGTGAAGAGCTGTAATTCTTATACTGTCTTTTGGCTGTAGGATTAGCACTATGTGGAGACATGTGAGTTTCAATCACACTGTCGTGCACTAATTCCTTTAATGGCTATTTATTTTTTAAACTGCATTCTACCATTTTTATGCATAGTATGACAATTAAACTCAGTGTGCTGACACATGATAGTTTTATAAGGTGGATAAATGTGCATTATGTGATTATTCCATAGACTTTTACATCATTAAAGGATGTGGGATGTCTATTAGCTCAGGTGGTTAAACAGTAGGCCATTTTATATATATATATATATTTTTGGCCTATGTGTGGGTTTAAATCTCATTGTAGTTTATTTTGGATGATATCTTCGTAGCAATGCATTTCCTACTGAACAACATATATGGGAGATTTATACTTGTCTGGTATGCTATACATTAGAGACTTTACACATCTAGAATAGCTGTGGTGCATTGAAGCCTATAGCGCTTAGGCTGAGAATGACTATGCATATCTCCATTATCCACAACATTTCATGAAACATCATACTTCTGTTAATAATGATGTATGTATAATAATTATGTATGTGTAAATGCTGGGTAATACATACATATGTTACCTCTACAGTTTAAATTACACAATAATCTGTTATAACCCATTGCTTTTCTTCAGTGACCACCCTCCTACCTGAATTACATGTGTAGGTTTAAATCCCACAGTTGAACAATAATTCCTTTAATGGCTATTTATATGATTCAAATACAGACAAATGCTTTCTTACAGACTATGACAGTTGTAAATCTGAACTGTTATACTTGTGGGGTATTGCTACAAACAATGTGATGAGCTGCGGTCCTAATGGTATTGTTTTGTTCGTCAGATCCCACCACAGACATTAAGTACATCATTGGCCAGACTGAGTATTATTACACAGGCATGCCTGATTTGCATGATATATATTATGACTGGTGGTGCTTTTGCTCCACCCTGTTTATCATATAGGTTATGGATGCCATTGTTTCACATCCTACAATGTATTTTGGATATATTATGTATGATGTGATGTTAAATGTGGTAAGCAGCTTATGTAGGGCACATGGCAGCACTTATACTTTTCTTTTACTTGTCACATTATATTCACACACAGCTTCACATATAGTAATATATGCATGCACTTGTTCATACAAAATGACAAACTCATGTGCACCTACACATATAGGTCTGTCTATCAATCTATATTTATAAGTCTATGTACATTTACATATGTATTAAATTGTATTCATGCATATGTATAGACAGGAAGATGGCAACATTGAGGCATCATACTTCATACATGTGTACACAGTTTTATTAATTATGATATAACACTATAATAAGTTCTGCATACAATAACTGCGTACATTTATAGCTCTTTGTCCACAAGGTTAGGTATATCTCAAGACCTCACAGTGTCATCTTAGACTGGAATGCCTGTTAGTGTGTGTAATGCTTTCCTGCATATTCATAGATGTAAGTTGTTTGACTTTGATCAATTCATGCACTTGCATCCAAGATAAATTAATGAGACAGGTAGGGTACTAGTTTGTAGTGTGAGAATAGGTGACAGCTGTTGGTTTGAATCTAGATTCCTCCTATTTATATGTAGAAAACCTGGGTCTATATTAAATTATCAAAAGTTGAATTCAGGGAATGGTATTCCATCAAAATACCGTTCACCAAATTCTGAATATTGCGATTGCAGTACAGTGAAGATCGGAAAATTTGCCCTTTCATCACTGTAGTGCGATCTCAGAGCTGATATATATAATTAGCGGGGGGTGTGAAGGTTTCCGTGAATTTGCTGAACGGGATTTTTGATAGAAATGCTGTTCAGTCAATTCAGCTTTCAATAATTTAATATAGACCCGAAAACCTTATATATGCACAATAGTAAGAGTAGCATATTAATGACTGAATATGCAGAATGACATATTGTATTGTATGTCAAAGCAAGCTAATATGTAATAATAACTATTTTCCACTGTTCTCCTGTTATACATACCAGTCATTATGTACTGATATCAAGTAATCCTTCTTTTGTTGTAATATATAATTTTTTTTTGTTTTCAGCTGATGAAGACCACACCAGAAATCGTGAATTGTCCATAGACCCCATGCACAGTCTTGAGCAGCAGCTGAGGGAAAGAAGCATGTCTTATCACTTTCCACCTTTACTTCTCTAGAAATACTATGAACATATTTAAATTTTCAGGTTTAGATGCATAGTCTTATGCCATTCAGGCATGCTAATGTTTATGTCAGATGTCCCATAATGCTTCTGCAAGGTAAGTGTAATATTTACTGACTGATTATGAATAACATTAATGAGTACATAATTTTAAGTGGTAAGTTGTCTTTGGTATCATCAACAAGGATTTTTTTTTAACTTAATTGAGTTCATGCAATGCTTGTTGACACAACCTAAATGAAAGACATCTGTGTTCATCTGGCATATTGATGGTCAATTTGTGTGTTAAATGAAAGTTGTTTGTACTGTTACTGCTGTTTAATAGCAGGACTTAGCAAACTTGCATGTGGTGTAGTGGGTGTGCTATCTCATTGTTCTTAATAGGGTTAGTTGACCTTTTGTTGTATGTATTTTGAGTTCTACATTTCTTACAAGGCTGTGTAACTGCACTGTGAAATTGCATGCCATTTTTGTGTCACAAACACGTTGTAGTTTCATGTAAATGTGAGGTGTTGTATAGTATATTCATGATCATCATTATATTTTTTAACTGTGCTAATATATATATATATATATATATATATATATATATATATATATATATATATAGGTATGATACAAACATAGATAGTGACAGTGATACATTTGTGTGGGTCATATACATAATTTGTAGCTATCACATGCTGTTGCTGTGCTTGTGATTGTGCACTTGTTCAAAAGCTTTCAAATTCCATTCTGATTATATGCTGTGATGTCACCCATTAACTGTGCTGTATTGTTCATCTCATTTACATATACATTTTGAGTATTGAATAGGGGTGCTATGTTTAAGGTTTTGCTTTTGGTGTCTATGATTGCTGTTCAGGTAAGGCTTGTCTTGCACTATGACTGTATTCAGGACCTTGCTCTTGAAGGTCTAGTTTCATGCCAGTATTGTATACCACAGTGGCATGGTATACTTCTCTTGAAATATATTGACATATCTGCTTTGTTCTGGTCACATATGTGCTTTGCATTCATGGTGAAGGCTTTTATGTCAATAAATGTACAACTAATAACAGAAGCATGCTACATAATGTACTAGAGTAACATACTGACACTGTATGATGGGCACACTGGCCCATACATAACCAATTTATGAATATTATGACATTTAAAATGTTGCATAATCATGACAGTACATTACACCTTTGTGCCTCTTATTATACAATGCATAAATAAACCTTATGAGCCCGATTGGCTGACTGTTGCAGTGTCACAACAAATGCACTGTACTGGACATAACTTGAGAAAACATTTCACATGTCCTGTCTCATATATTTTGATGTTGTTAATTGCATATCATATACTCTGTTTGGATGCCTATCAGTTGATTGCATTTTTCAGACACTCAAAATTCATATGATCGAGACCATATGATTGAGTTTTTGAAAACCCGAAGCTTTTGAATGGAGATCGTGGTACAGTGAGGATTAGGAAATTTACTCTTTTCCTCACTGTAGTGCGATGTCAGAGTTGGTATATATAATTTGCAGGAGATGCAGGTGGAGCTTGCCCCCTGCATAAATGTAAAAGAATGTAGATTTTTGTGTTTTTTGGGGATTCTTTATGTTCGAGTTTTCAGAAACTCGATTATATGGGTTTCATCCATATGAATTTCGTGTTTCTGAAAACTCGATCATCTGACATAGATCCACTCTCTTTGCAATTATGTTGGTGCACATCTGGTTATGTTTTAATGTGGAAATGTTTGGCATATGACTTTGATGTATGTTACACACCATTTTGTGGATTGGATTTATGCCTGACATCGCATACAGTTTTAGAGTTGGATAAGTTTAGACAGTAGTGTAACATCACATGCATAATACTTACAACATGTAGACTGTGTAAGTTTGTATGACATTTTATTTATTCATCAATGTTTAGGTTAATAACTATTATGTATCTATAATGTCTTTTCTTGTGTTAAATTTTAAGAGCGTGGGATCTATGCTGGCTCACTAATTGGATGACAATGATAAAGACATGGTAGACCACTGACAGCCAAATTGTACTCTCAGGACCAGGATGATGACCATGGTGGGGATAATGATGATGATGATGATGACAGACTGGGAACTGCATCTTCCAGTGGTACTGTGACTCAGCATAAAAGACATCTGCCACCATGTCAGACAGATGAATTTCAGGACCAGATTTGGGACATAGTGACAGATGTCTTCTAAACACAGATGAGCAACCCGATGGGTAACGTCTTTCAGGACATGGCAAAGGCCATATGTGACTCCTTCTGAGAGATACCTAGAGAGATCTTTTGTGATGTTTGACCCCATCAGGGTTGTCCTCAGCACTGTAAGTTTTGTCTGCATGATCCACTTTTTTAATGCTACCACCATGGTGTTTTCCATATTCAAATATTTACAACCTAACCACAATTGTGCAGACATCCCATACTGCTCTCATGCTTTTCTGGCATACATTATAATGTACACTGCACATATCTTGTCATATAGGGCTTTATCTTGCTGTTGCAATATGACACACATTACCAAATGATACATGTTTTGACCATGATCATGCTTGGGCAGGGGTGCTATTCCTTCAATGTGTGTGTGTGAGTGTATGTGTACTCTTATGCATGCAGTAGACCACCTGGCCTTATATGTGACATATATGACTGTTGCACTTAGCATAATACATGTGAAACATAATTGTTCAGTTTGTGTTGTTACTGTATATACTTAATAGGGATGACAGCAACTCACATACTACATTATTCCCATTCTTCTCACATAACACAGTGAGGTAGGTCAAGTCTGTTTATTTGGACACGATATCCATGCTTGTATTGGTTGTTGCTGTCTTATGTTTGCTCAACAACATGACATGTTCTTGATTTTCTAAATATGTAACATTCATGGGTCATGCTGTCCCGCTGGCACAATGATCTTGTGTGTGGCATTACTGGCAAGTATTAGGCCATATTGTTTTAGAGTAAAGTGCCTGATACATAAGAACATGTATTATTGACATACTGCAATGACATTCATTGGTCCCTTAGTGACTATAAGATGGTGATGCTTGGTTCAGCATCCTTCATAACTCTCTTGTTTCTCTGTATCTTGCTTATGTCATTTGCTGGTCATTTTGATAATAGCTTATGATTTATACATGGATTTGTATACATGTCCATGTGTATGCATTTGTAGTACATATATACTGATTTACATGGATATACATTTATATATGGTCATAATGTGATCGACACACAACAGCCTTTGTTACACGTGACTGGTTACATGCACTTATTCCATTTTTCTGTGCTGTCTTTATGTGCACTGGACTGTTCTTTGGTCAGTCCCACACATGTATGGTGATATTTATATCAATAACAGTGATTGTGCCACCTGTTGCATTATGTTTATGTGACAGTCCCTACTCAAGGCCAGTGATCAAGGAGCCTCAATCCTCACCATTAACACTGGTGAGGATGGCCACTAGGACCAAAACTAGACACACACAGTATTTCCAGATGCAGATCTCTGCACCTAGCACAATTTCCCCTATGAGCACACATTGAACACACTCTCATCCTGGGGCTGGGTTTCCCTCTCTCTCTCTCTCTCTCTCCAGGTCCCAAATAAGTCTCCACACTGCCTACTTTGGAGCACTGTGTCCCTGTTCCAAGTAGCTGACACACACATTTCAATATTTGATCATCACACACACACACACACACACACACACACACACCTGGGAAAGTCTGGCACAGATTTGCCATCTGTGCCCCCTCTGCCGAGACTATAAGGTAATTATGCTGCCACCAGTCAACTACCCTAAGGCTCTTAAAAGGGTACCCAATTATACTGAGTAAAATTAATATTAATACAAATGGTAGAGCTTGACTAAAGAAGCAAGGCTTTCAGGAGTGGCCACAGTGTCACTAAAATAAGCATAAGTACTTTTAAAATGCTAAAAGTATTCTCTAAAAAAACAGCCACAATGAAAAGTATAGAAATATTTAACAATAAATAATAAAATAGAAAACATCTCCAACTCTTAATCTGTTTTTCTCCTACCCTTACTTATGCCTGCAGTGAAAGTCATGTCCAACTCACCTCATCCACAGTCTTAACTCTCTAGACCTCACCACACCAACCTAACACCCACCTATATCTTACACTACCTGTCTTTGGATCATTAAGCAAACTGGAGCTGCTCAATATAACTCTGTATAGTTCTCAACTGAACTGACCATTTCTGTTAACAGATCTCTTAATATGCATAACCAACTCCTCTGAACTGTACCATATTTATTTGTATTTTACCTCAATGCTGTTTGATACTTGTTTATACTAAGTACTGAATAATGTATGTGTTAAACCAGTAGTTCCTTTTTTAATTTGTAACTGAAAACCTTTGAGTTGTTACTCTTTGTAGTTTGTTACAAATATAAATATCTTCAGACTGTATTATTCTCAATGTTTGCCTAATGTAATATTTTATACCATGTACATGTGCAGCTTTTTCTCCCTGGGCTTCTGCTGAAAAGTGGCTACTAAGCCTAATCGGACCACCTTGGTAAACAAATGCCAAATAAATAAATAAATAAATACATAAAAAACAATGAGCATACTGAATAATAAAAAAAATATTATTAGGTGCCCATGCTAACCGCTGCACCACCGTGGCCTATGATCATACTGAATATCTATTTACAATAAACACCAGAGTTTCAGTCACAGAAGAAATAACACAGCTGGATAGTTTCACACAGATACAGAAAAACAATACTTAACTAATCTCACTATATTTTCCTGACTGACTAACAAATGATTGTTCCCTAGTTAAGTTACTTACTACAGCAAGGCAAGATGATGAGTGCTCAGTTGCTTACTACAGCAATATAAGATAAGGTGTGAGGTTGTATAAGATCTCAGTGAAAGATCTTTCCTGTCAGGTTCTGAAAAACAGAGTGCTGTTGTGATGGTTCCAGAATATCTCTCACTAATATCTAAAAAATAATTTCAGTGCTGGTTATAGAATGACATCATATCTGTTCACCTGACTGTGGTGCAAAACACACCCAGAGCTTTGCTAAGATCTATTGCAGCATCTGAAAGCTATAAAATAATTTCAAAAACTTCCACCCTTCCAAGATAGCAATTAGTTCTTCCCTAAAGATAATACAGTAAGATTCCTAGTCCTGGTTTTCCCAGGCATTTTTGTCTCTGGCTGTAGTCAGACCTGTAAGATAAAATCTTTATGGCCTAAACTAACTCATTTAATTTTCAACCAGTTTTTCAAAATTAGCTGGACTGTGATTAACCTCTTCCCTTCCAGAATTCTCTGTTAAAACATATACATTTTATCAGTTATAATAATACTGTCTGACATACGTGTATATCCCTTTTCTGTCCAGTAGGACCCACTGTTGATACACTTTTAACACAAGCAACCTTACAAATAGATATTTAACACAAATCTCTGTACAAATCAGTGTGATAGTCAAATGACATAAAATTATTTACAAACCTCTAGCTAGCTATGCTGGCATATGTTAGACATGCACTGTCCTACTCTCCTTGACACAGATGGTGCTACCTCACATCATCACAATTTGCATGGCAATGCGTGTGTGTGTGATACTCATACCAACTTTTGTTGTGCACCTATGCCATTTGCTGTTTAATTGTTGCAGATTACTATGTTTGTGTCATTTGTACACAGACATGTTTATAGCCATCTCCAACGCACTATGCCCATGTGTCAGACATTGGCCATTTGTTTCACTGTGCCTTGCAAGGAGTTGCAGTCCATCTTGTGGACACATACATGTGCACTGTGCTCCTTAGCTAGGGTTGCTCTGCTTTATTTTCTGCTAACTTTCTTTTTCTGGCATTTTCTCACTTGAGTGGGTCTGTGTTATCCTTCTCCCTGCCTCATTATAGCTTTGGCCTATATGTTCCACATATACATGCCATATGTTATGTGTGTATTTACAATCATAAATGGTATCATTGCTGTAAAGTAGGTGTTCTGGTGCAATATTACCTTGTGCTACCATACTGGGTATTATATACATGCAAGGCATATGCACACAAGGTAGTGGTAATTAAATAGATTCCATCAGTGTTTATGTTATACTTGTGTGTTGTGCATTACAGAGGGATTTGTGTGATTCCTCTCCATGCACAGGCTTGCATTCCTTAACTTTCATTAATTATATATGTATCACCATTGACTTCATATTCCATGTCTGGTGTGGGTATGTGTGATGAACCTTCTTTCTGCTTGGATTATCTTATGCCATTACATGTCACCCATATACATTGCATACTTGAAAACCTATCAGTGTTGTGTCTGGCATGGCATATGTCTTTGACATATGGATAACATTTCTCTTATGACTGCGGTGTCTATACTTATTTGTTTTTTACACAACTACATTAATGTTTTGCTGCCTTTCACGTGTAGGGTTGGAAGTGCTTGTCTGCTCCTGTATTTCTTTACCTGCATTTGCTCATCCTTGCTGTTCTATAGCTTATACTCACACTGCTGACAGGGTACTGGATGATTGTGTTCAATATCCATTGTGTATGGCAATGATGACACTCCTCATTTAGTGTTCTCCAATACACACACCTGTCAGTCATACTCATTCTGGTATGACTATCTCACAGTCTGCAACATCTCATCAATGATTTGTGTATTGTTACATGTGTATTTTTGTGTTGCACCATAGTTGGTATGTGTCCCTACCCTGTTTCTCAATTTTCCTTCCCTCTTGTTGAGTATTCTATATGTGTGCTGTCTGTGTACCTTATCTCTCCTTTATGTGTATTTCCAGTCTTTGTCTGCCATGTCCTCTGATATTTGTTGTATGTTTATACATGCTCTTTTGCCTTCTTCCACTTTCCATGTCATTTCCATTCCTTTTATTCTACAAAAAATAAACTGTGACCTATTTCCATGAAAAAAGCCCATGTCCATCTGCCTCTCCCTCTAACCTTTCTATTCCATCTTACTTCTTTATGTGTTCCTCTTCTTCACCATCACACCACATCTGCTTTTCTATCATCGTATTTCCTTGGATGTGTGCACTACTTGTGTACCCCGCATGTGTCCTGCACCCATATTGCTAGCTAATGATGGCCATAGCAATCTGTCCATGATTGTTCTTTGCCTTACTTCATTTTTTATTAGAAATTTTGTGGATTATGTTGGATTTTGCAAATTGTGATTGGTGTATTTATATATGTCTACATATGTATTATGACAATATCTGTAACTGTTTGTAGATATTTGCCATGTTTTGAACATAATGGCTACTACACATTTGGTTTCCTTTAGTACTTTTCACCTATTACTGAAAGTTCTGTTGGGCTTGTATAGCTTCCATAGATGTGCATTACTATACAGTGGATATAAAAAGTTTACACATCCCTGTTAAAATGCCAGGTTTTTCTGATATAAAAAATGAGACCACAATAAATCATTTCAAAACTTTTCCCACATTTAATGTGACCTATAACCTATACAATTCAACTGAAAAACAAACAAATCTGTTAAGGGAAAAATATAAAAAATAAAAAATGCACAATAAACTGGTTGCATGAGTGTGCACACCTTTAAACTAATACTTTGCTGAAGCACCTTTTGATTTAATTACAACATTCAGTCTTCTTGTGTAGGAGTCTGTCAGCATGGCACATTTTGACTTGGCAACATTTGTCCTCTCTTCCTTGCAAAAGTGCTACAAATCTGTCAGATTGCAAAGGCATCTCTTGTGTACAGCCTTCTTCAGGCCAACCCACAGATTTTCTATTGTCTATGTCTGGACTCTGGCTGGGCAATTCAAAAACTTTAATTTTCTTCTGGTGAAGCCATTCTGTTGTTGATTTGGATGTATGCTTGGGGTCATTATCATGTTGAAAGGTGAAATTCCTCTTCATCTTCAGCTTTCTAGCAGATGCCTGAAGGTTTTGGGCCAAAAGTGACTGGTATTTGGAACTGTTCAGAATTCTCTCCACCTTGACTAACTCCCCAGTTCCAGCTGAAGAAAAGCAACCCCAAAGCATGATACTGCCACCATCATGCTTCACTCTGGGGATGGTGTTCTTCTGGTGATGCAAAGTATTGTTTTTCCATAAAATGTACCTGTTGGAATTGTGGTCAAAAGGTTTAACCTTGGTCTCATCAGACCATAACACATTTTCCCACATACTTTTGGGAGACTTGTATTATTTTGCAAATTCTAGCCGGGCCTGGATGCTTTTCTGTGTAAGAAAAGGCTTCTGTCTTGCAACCCTACCCCATAGCCCAGACATATGGAAAATATGGCAGATTGTTGTCACATGTAGTACACAACCAGTACTTGCCAGAAATTCCTGCAGCTCCTTCAGTGTTGCTGTAGGTCTCTTGGCAGCCTTCCTGACCAGTTTTCCTCTTGTCTTTTCATCAGTTTTGGAGGAACTTCCAATTCTTTGCAATGTCACTGTTGTCCCATATTTTCTCCATTTTTTGATGACTGTCTTCACTGTGTTCCATGGTATATCCAATGCTGTGGACATTTTTTTGTACCCTTCTCCTGACTGAAACCTTTCAACAATGAGATCCCTTTGATGCTTTGTAAGCTCTCTGTGAACCATGGCCTTTGTTGAAGCAGGCAATGGAGTATATGTCAGGAAAATCCTACTAGGACAGCTACATTTTATTTGGGATTAATCAAAGTCTCTTTAATTGATGGCAAGTGTGTACCCAAGAAAGTTGAATGCTGTTGTTGTTGTTGTGTCTTTCGGCTTTTCCCGGTTAGGGGTCGCACAGTGGAACTCTGGTCCGCTAATGATTGCCAGTAGATTTTTACATGCTGAGTTGCCAGCCCTGATGCACAACCTTCAACAAAGGGTACACCCATTCATGCATGTCTCCACACAGAAGGCGCTCTAGCTGAGAATTGAACAGGACAACGTCTTACTGTGAGGCGACAATGCTACCACAGCACCTTCACTGCAGCAACCAAGGAGGCTGAATACTGTAATTAAATCAAAAGGTGCTTCAGCAAAGTATTAGTTTAAGGGTGTGCACACTTATGCAACCAGCTTATTGTACGTTTTTTATTTTTTTTATTTTTCCCCTAACAGATTTGTTTGTTTTTCAATTGAATTGTACAGGTTATAGGTCACATTAAATGTGGAAAACATTTTGAAATGATTTATTGTGGTCTCATTTTTTTACACCACAAAAACCTGGCATTTTAACAGGGGTGTGTACACTTTTTATATCCACTGTGTATATATAAATATATATATATATATATATATATATATATATATATATATATATATATATATATATATATATTCATAACATTGAAATTTCATAATATTGAATTTCATAACATTGGGTCTACTTCATAACACTGAAATTTTATACTGTTGAATTTCATAACAGTGAGATCATAACATTGACAATTCAAAACACTGAAAACCTAAAACATTGAAAACTCAGAACATTGAAAGTGTGCTTCATAACACTGAAAACTACATTGCACAAGTAAATAAGATCTCCTCCACCTACAGCAAAAATAACACTTTCTACTACGTTTCTGTATGGGGGCAAGCCCCCCTCCACCCTCCCATAAATTAAATATACCAACTCCAAGATCGGACTGCAGTGGAAAAAAGATTAATTTCCTAACCCCTGTGTATGGTGACTGTGATACAGTAAGGTTAGAAAATTAATTTTTTCCCACTGTAGTGTGATCTTGGAGTTGGTATATTTAATATATGGGGGGTGTGGGGGGGTGCTGGGGGGCTTGCCCCCCCCCTCAGAAACATAGTAGAAAGTGTGTTTGTTAGTTAGGTGTTGTTGTAGGTGGAGGGGATCTTATTTACATGTGTGTTGTAGTTTTCAATGTTATGAAGCACACTTTCAATGTTCTGAGTTTTCAGTGTTTTGGGATTTAGATGTTTTGGTTTCAGTGTTATGAAATTCAATGTTATGAAATTTCAATGTT
Organism: Protopterus annectens; assembly: GCF_019279795.1. Classification (NCBI taxonomy): domain Eukaryota; kingdom Metazoa; phylum Chordata; order Ceratodontiformes; family Protopteridae; genus Protopterus; species Protopterus annectens. Next base: position 1,579,448,556 of record NC_056732.1, on the reverse strand, counting down.
ATGAAGTAGGCCCATATGTATGTGTGTGTGTGTGTGTGTGTGTGTGTGTGTGTGTGTGTGTGTGTGTGTGTGTGTGTGTGTGTGTGTGTGTGTGTATATATATATATATATATGATATGTACACACAGAATATATACATGTATATCTAAATCTATATATATATATATATATATAGAGAGAGAGAGAGAGAGAGAGAGAGAGAGAGAGAGAGAGAGAGAGAGAGAGAGAGAGAGAGAGCTATATATCTTACTTTATGAATGAATTTACCTGGACTACAGCTTGCTTTAACATGACAGACTGTGGTTGGAATAACGTTGCTAGTTATGTTTGCTTTGCACGGATATATTCTCCTTAGAATGTAACATGTTTACTTGTTACTTGTTTAGCCATGATTCTTACAGGGAACTTAGTGTAATCAGACAGATTGTGCAAACTTTATGTTATCTGACCCCATGAATTCAACAGAACATATGAGCAGCAATACCCTCATCATTTTGTAATAATTATGGATTGTTCAAATGTTAGGCAGTATCATTTACTTCATTCTTTTAAGTACAGCAGCTTATAGGTCAAGTTCATTGCTTTCATTTGTGTATTTTATACCAGTTCATTTGTGTTATAAATTACTTTAAAAATATTTACTTTTCCAATATACTTTTAGTCTTTTGTGAACCGTATTCAACTTGACAATTACAATTAATCACCTTCTATTCAAGTACAGTTTTACTTCATACAAAATATGCTAGTGGCTGCTAGAAAATATATTCTACACAAACTTTCTCTTCTTTTTTTCCCATTCATCTTTTAGTAGCTATGTTTGTAGCACCTTTAAAAACATATTTCAGTGCCTTCTCCTAAGTGCACATACCTTTTACCTGGTCTTTTCACCTATCTTGTTATCTAAGAACACTCTCACTTATCGGTTTTCTGTGTTTCATTTATGCATTAGATGTCCATTTTTTGTGTTTAAGCATATCATCTGAAAAGACCAGAAACATAAAATATACAATTTAATGTATGTATTAATTTTAATTGGCATAGCATAGCTAAATGTTTAAACTGCAAAAGAACTGCAAAGATAAGCTCAAGTAACTAACAGTTATCATGTCAATGATATTCACTAGTTACTTTTGAATCCTTTATAAAGACAAATCAGTATTTCTAGCAGTGATAAATGAAAATAAACAGTCTGGCAAGCTATAGCATATCTTTCTGTGTTGCTTTCTCTCATGTATAGGATATCTAGCATTTTTCTAGCAGTAGGAATTTTTGAGAAGACATAAAATAGACTTGAGGCTGTCATTTTTTCAACAGAGTTCATATTCTTTCCCTAAGGACTGAGGAACGGGACTTGAAGTATGGGCTTGTATGTTGCCCACAGTGCCTTTTAAACTGAATTTTAAAGAAAACTAACAGCAATGATTTTATAAGAAGCACTGAGGGTTTAGATGAAAGGAAGACTGCAGACTTTGAACTGTTTATATCAATAGCAAGAACCATCTTGTTCAGTGATACATCAACATTTTCTCCTTGTGGATTCAAAGATATCTTGGTCACAAAAAGTGAATTAAAAACTTTTAAGTCCTTTTTGTCTCTTATTCTGACAGGATAAGATTGCAGAAATGCACTTGACTGTAAACAAGGAAATCCACATAGTGTGTAACACAATGCAAAAATAAAATAGTTGCAGTTACTAGTGCATTCAAAAGGAAGAACTTGGTCACTAACCTTCTGAAGGATGAGGGATAGGTCAGTGCAATGAAGCTGACTAACAGCAAGGAAATGTTGTTTGTACTCTTCATTAAGGAAAAAAAAGCATCCATAAACATGGAGTTACTGATATAGATGTAAGCAGTGAAACCTCCAGGAGATACATTGCTAGATAGTCATGAATTATGTTGTAAACTAGTTCCACATTCTGGTTTGTCAGAGCTGACAGCATATCAAAGAAGTAATACACACAGAGGAGCAGAATACAGAATTTAAAACTAGTATCCTAAGATTTAAATATTTTTATATGTCCCATGAGGTGAAAAAGTACATTGCCATAAACGCAAAATGTGTATCATCTTTAGCAAGATGGAAATGCCAGATGATGATGAGATGACTGACGGATTCACTAGACAATCTCGAAATACTGAAATGTCGAAATTCCACATACCCAAAAACCCACAACTGCGAAAACCACAATCATGACCACACAAATACACACACACACACACACACACACACACACACACACACACACACACACACACACACACACACACACACACACACACACACCTACCTAACTACACTACAACAAATAAAACAACACACACAAACACAACATAAAAACACCTACCCTACCTATAAGCAGGGGTCAAGTCCCCTGCACCCCTCACACACCCCCTACTTATATAAACTAACTCAGAGGTCGTACTAAACACACAAACACACAAAAACCACCACCACATACACTCACACACACTAAAATCCCTACCGAATACCCTTATGTAAACACCACTTACTTGAATCCCAGCTAAATCCACAAACTGCACCGCATGTCAAAAATGCGACACCATGACAGCGGATTCAACATTTCCTCATTCAAGATAGTGCGGTTTCACATAACTGCACTTTCGACTATTCAGTCTCGAAATACTGAAATTCAACATTTCAGTATTTCGAAATTGTCTAGTGAACCTGATGACTGACAGACAGGCAGCTAGGCAAACAGCCAGGAAGGCAGAAAGAAATTTTATGAACAAAACTGCAAGGTTGCAAAAGAATACAATAGATGGCACATTTAACTTGCTATAAGTACTGCTTGACATGATGCAGTGAAATAATTTATCTGAAGAAAGCATTCTTCCTGCACTGGATGAAATCACACAGTAATTAAAATGTGTATTTATTTATTTATATATTTGTCTTGGTTGACTGGTAAAGTCTGACTGGACAAAGCTCATTTTCAGTTAAGGCCTCAGGAGTAAAGCTCAGATACAGTTAAGATACTCTTGATAAATCATTTTTTTACAAAGATACAGTAAATAGTTCTTAAGACATCTAGATACAGACTTGTAACTGTTCAGTAGTGACACTGCACAAAGATAAAACAGGTAGTATGAACACAGAGAGAAGGAATTTAATATTTAGTAGACTGAGCTGTTGGACATGCTCCACTTAAAGAAATCCCAATCCCTCAGAGCCACACGCTCCAGGGACCTAAACCTTGTCATCACAATGAACAAAACATGCTGGAGGGATAGGTTCCTGACCCAGAGACTCCCCATACTCTGTAATAAACTGCCTATACATGTCAAGCAGAGCGCCTCATTGGCCCTCTTCAAAAGGAACCTTGATGATTGGATGGGAGATAGGAAATTCACCCCAGGGATAATGTCAGTCGCCCTGCTAGACAGGGGTGCAGAGAAGTAAATATTGTGGGAAAAAATATCCAGGGAATTGTTATGGCTAGGCTTGTATAGGCCCTAGGGCCGATAGCCTAGTATCAACCTATGAACCTATGAACTTTCACTGAGTCCATGGTCTTTCCTGACAAGACTACAACATGCATTCAGTATTTATAAGGATGTTTTTCAGTGATTAAAAAATTGTGGTAAATAAGCCATTCCATCAAAAATATTAAGAGAAAATAGTCTTCAAATAATACAGAAAGCCTTTCCATGCGTTACCAAAACATCATAACAGTGACTCAGCAATAGTGTTTCTTTTTCTTATGGAAGTAATGTGCCAGACATTTTCCAAATTCAAGCTGGTACATAAAAACTAACAAATCAAGGGACTGTCTTTATATTACTTTGAAAAAAAAAAGAAACTTACTATAGGGGAAAAACATCCAAGCTTTTCAAACAGTAGTCGCAAGAACAATATAACAAATCACATCTAGTTTTGGCATTGAAATAAATTAATATGTAACCCAAATTCCAATTTAAAAATTGACTGAAGGTAATTTTCTGTACTGAGACAAAGAATATTGCCATTTCTGTCTTTAATATTGAAAGCTAGTTAAATGTGTACCTTCACTCAAAGTACAGCTTCACTAGACAACATTCAGAAAGCAATTCACCAACTTTAGAAAGATAAGAACGCCACTTATGAGAGATAATTGATATGGATGTAGGAGACACTTAATCGTAATAGGCTAATATGCTAATGTATGCTTAAATGCTTTCTACTGCCTTTCAGACAAACAAAATGCAACACAATGGGTGAAAAACTGCATCCTTATATTCTGTCATTTCCATTTGTTTATACTGCAATATAAACATATTTTGAAGCTATTGTTAGGGGAAAGTTTACTATTACATTAGGGCAAATTGCCTCAAAATATTCACCTTCTGATCTGTGTCCCAGTCAGAATTCTTGTTTATTACCCTGAAAACATGTTGCTTTTTTAAACAGTAGACTTCCCTTTAATGTTTCTTTCTGTTAAGGTGGATTCTTTGATCAAATTATGGCATACTGCTCCATCAATTGGAGAGACCACAGAGGTTTCTCACTAAGAAATGTTAGGGTACACATAACAAGTCTTACACAGAAAGACTGAAAGCCTTATCACTGTATTCTGTCTCCTACATGTTGCTAAGGGGTGACCAGTGTCTGGCTTACAGGGCAGTCTCTGATTCTGCCCTTATGGAATTGCTACACATTCGTAAATCAAACTGCAGGACAGTCACTCATTCCAGGGATCTTAACCTAGCCTCTGACATGAACAGGCTATGTTGGAGAACTAGATACATCTACCAAAGACTGCCACTTCTGTGGAACAAGCTTCCAATTCATGTGAAACAGTCACTCCTTGACCTTCTTCAAACACAACCTAGATCAATGGATGGGTGACCACAAATTCACTTGTTCGTTGGTGCCCATGTCCCTCCTGGATTGAGGAATTTGGTATTAACTACCATAGACTCTTATCTCAGCAAATGTCACTTACCTAATCACTGACATTTCAGGCAACTCGGGATAAATATGGCTAGACTTGTAAGGGCTCTAGGGCCATTAGCATAGTACCCTCCTATAGAGCTATCAATGCACTACCATTGTCAATGAGTATGTTTTTCTGTAATACTCCATGTCTCATTGTGAATGAGTATGTTTTTCCCTAATACTCCATGCCTCAGTTCCCAGTGCTGTAATTTCATTATACTATCTTCATTCAGATTGTTCAAGAAGCAGGCATGGCTAGCCACCTGACAGTGTGAACATTGGCTGTAGATGATAGTCACTGTTCATGTCACTCCTTGACCCCATGTGCAAAAATGGGAAAAAGAGGTGTGCAGATGGATGAATGGATGGAAGGATGGATGTATGGATTGATATTGTTCTTGAAGAAATACTCTGTATATACAGGATCTCACTAAGGAAGTTTTAAAGCCATGACGTCTCAGATATGCTGTGCTACTAGTTTTCCTTTCTTCAGAGGCATCCTATATCTGAGCATCAGTTCTTTAAGGACGTGAAGAATGCCATCACTAAACTGTCTCTTACTTTTAGCCAGGTGCTTCATTGAATTATTTTGCGGGTAATTTTAAATAAATTACACCCTATGACTTCTTGCTTAGCAGATGTTGCAGAATATTGTGCACTTATTTTGAGTTATTCAGCTAACTGGTATGGAAGTTCATGTCTAGATAATCTCTAACTTCATCTTTTTCTATCCAATTTCTCCCTTGCAAACCCTTCCTCAGGTTACTTTGAGAAACTACAATGTCTACACTACAATAAGGAATTATATCAGATGATTGTATAATACAAATGTCAGCTATAATAGCACAGAATGTAACTTCTGGTGTACTGTATGTCTTGTATATTTTTCTCCAGTTTCTTGTATACGTTTTGTATAATTTCTTGTATAAGTCTTTATATAATCTCTGTATGTGGAGCTTTTGTCCCCGGGCCTCCGGTGAAAATGGGCCTTAACCCAGTTGGACTTTCCCAGTAAACAAATGGAAAATAAATAACATTTTTGCTTATTTATTTTATTTTCCATTTGTTTACCGGGTTAGTCTGACTGGAGACAAGGTGACTGTTTTCAGCAGAGGCCTGGGAAGAAAAGCTACAAATACATAGTAAAAAATCATAAAAAAATTATAAAAATAATAAAATATTATATAAACATAGCTATTTTGTGCAAAGAACATAGAACATATAAAGGAAGTAAAAATCATAGTTTTACAATTGATGCAGCATACAGTGGCTAGAATACTGAGAAACAATTACACAAGATATTATACAACAAATATAAAATTGTTTGAACATAAATTCAAAAAGAAGTTCCCATAGACAAACAGGGTCATAAACTAGAATTTGTAACTATAAAGGTGGCCTAAACACCTGGTTCGCAGTATTATACACTAAGTGAAACTACAAAGTACACCTGTGATCTAGGGATGTTGAAAGTCAGGAACAGGTCAAATTAGTCTGGTTCTGTACAGGAGCATATCCAAGTTTTGAATAGAAGATCTTTTTTAGGGATTTGAAAGTATGTTTACTATTCAGACATCTGATGTCAGGGGGTAGAGAGTTCCAGGCCTTAGCAACTGCATAAGAATAAAGAGATTTGCCTGAGCTATGTAAGCAATTGGTAACAGTCAGTAGGGTGGTATTGGAAGATCTTAGTTGACGTGCAGTATTATGGAAGGTGAGCAGACCATAGAGGGTGGATATTTTATGTGGTTGGTATAGCAGTTGATGGGTCAGGAGAAGTTGATTGTATTTTAGTAGGTTAGGGAGTTCTAACCATCCTAGTTGTCTTAGGGAGAGGCAGTGGTGAGAACGAAACTTAGCATTGGTTGCAAATTTTGAGATTTTATTGTAGCAGGTAAATAGTTTCAGAAGATCAAATTTGTTTAGGATAGTAAGAACTGGGGAAAAGTATAGTAAGGTGGAGAGTAGATGAGTACGAGAGATAGTGATTCGGGATTCCTGTGTGAGGAAGCTCTTGCAGCGTTAGAATGAACCTAGTTTTTTATGAACTTAGGCAACTGTTAGTGCTATATGTTTGTCGAATTTTAGGTTTTGGTCAATAGTTATACCTAATAGCTTGGCTTGGGTTACCGGTGTGATAAGGGTATTGTTTGGAGGATGTTATTGAGAATGATCAGGTAGGGGTGAAAGGTTTGGATGGGTGGAAGATCATGAGTTGGGTCTTAGATGGGTTTAGTATGAGTTGGGATGAATTTAGCCATTTTTCTATAGTAGTGAAGGCTTCCTGGGTTCTGTCTTGGAGTCATTCTAGAGAGGGGGCTGAGCAAATAAGGGTGGTGTCATCAGCATACTATACTATATTAGTTTGTTGAGTAGCCAAGGGGAGGTTATTGGTAAAGATGGAAAATAGTGCATGTAGCTTTTCAATTTTATTCATGAAGCTGCGGATGTTTATACTGAGTATTAAGAGGTCATGGAGTTTTTGCTTGCAAGGGATATTAGGTCCATGTAGGTTTGTAGCAGTAGGTATAGTAGTGGATGGGCCTGGGTTAGGGTGGATGTCGCCACTGAGTGCAAGTTGGCTAGTAGCAGTGGTCAGTGTGTGTAGGTAATTGGCGATCATATGGTGTATGAGTAAACTGCATAGTTTTTTATAATTAGTTTTTTTGTAGGTGAGCTTGGTGAGATCAAAGGGGGTGTGGTTGAAGATGGTAGGTGAAATGTATATGTGATTATGGTGGTGAGTGTTTGAATAGGTTAGCGTGGGGGAGTTTAGGTGATTGTGGTTAGTGATAGTGGAGTGGTTGGAAGTTAGATGGTAGCCTAGGGAGAGGAGAACTGCTAAGAAAATAGAAGGTGCAAGCATGGTGAGAGTTGAAGAAGGTGGTGGTAGTATATGTGGAGTTAAGTTATCTGGTTTGGGAGTTATTAGAGGAAGAAAGGATAGTGTGATGTGGCAGAGCACCACAGAACCAATTAATGAGCAGGTGGTGAAAGGAAAGATGGGGGGGTGGTTGGAGGATGATGCGATAGTTTGTTGGGAGGTGTTAGGGATGTCAGGTGACTGTGATTATGAATAAATTGGGATATAGGTGAGGCTGGTGGGATAAGGGGGCAGGATGGGGATTGAAGTGAGCCCGAGCAATAGTGAGGGCGAATGTAGCAGGCTGAATCTCACTCCACAAGGTAAGAAACTCAGCAAAGAACTGAAACAATGAACTAGAGTAGGTAAGGTACTGGTTAAAGTGTGATTATATTTAACTGTGACTGGCAACAGCGCTGTGAGTTTTATGAGCAGTAGCTAACAGTAAATCAGGAGGAAGGTCAGGGTCGACAGTTAATTAAGGGATACTGTTAATTTTAAGTCAGTTGCAAAGAAAAAATGGAAAGGGTGACACAATTTGCAAGCATATTTTACTATAATCTAGATTGCTAATATCTATAAGTAGACTGCTTTTACAGACATTGCACCAAACCATTATGATTTGTGAAAGCTGGTACTTATTTGGTACACCCATTCTATTTGCTCAGATCATTATTAATATGAGATCTCCAGCAGACATACATTTTTACATACAAATGCTTGACTTTCCATTTTTTTTCTTAATTTTTTCCCACAATTGACATTTATTTTCCCCATTGATTTGTTTTCTTAACTATATAAAACTCACTAGATATAAATGTCTATTTTCTTAGGTGACCCAGAAACATTGGATTTGTTAAGTAACATACTTAGCATAATTTAATATGTAGACAGTTAAATATGGATGCAACATAGGTAGGTATTCAAGACATGCCATACTAACTAGGACATAGTTTAGTCCTTTATACTGTATTACTTTCATCCTTTGTGCCCCCTCAGAAGAAGAGCTAGCAAAGTTTCTATACTCATCTTTATTTGATGTCATTTTTACATTTATTTTCTATTCATTTTTTTTATTTAGCAGATTGTTTTGTACTTTGGGTGGTCACGGTGGTGTAGTGCTTAACTTTGCCGTCTAACAGCAAGAGGTTCTCCGGTTCGATTCTCGGCTGGGTTGCCTTCTGTGTGGAGTCTGCATATCCTCCCTGTGGTTGCGTGAATTTCCTCTGGGTGCTCCGGTTTCCTCCCACATCCCACAGACATGCAGTAGGTGGATTGGATGCTCTAAATTGGCCCTAGATGTGAGTGTGTGCATGTGTGTGCCTTCTGTGAATGGTTGGGCACCGGGCTGGCAACTCGACACCGTAAAACTCCACTGCCAATCATGAGCAGACAGATTATCCACTGTGGTGACCCCTAACTGGAAAAAGCTGAAAGAAGAAGATTGTTTTGTACTTTCCTCCTGTCCTTCCCCCAACAAAGAGGTAATCATCACTGCTTCAACACAAGGGAAATATTCCTTGGTTACTTAAGTAATAGCTTACATTAATTTTTGGTTAGTATGAAGTTTATCTATGACTGATATAGTTCAGTTCATTTATTTATTTATTTACTGACATTTGATTACCGTGAAAGCTCAACTGAGTAAGAGCCCATTTTCAGTGGAGGCCTGGGAAGAAAATCTCGAAGGTATTACAAAACATTTTAAGAACAATAATTTTATAATCTTTAACAATAATACAAAAACAAAAACAGCTTAAATAATTGTAACAAATTAGACATAATATGAATATGCTGGTTAAGGGCAGATACAAGTCTTATAATAATGATGTAATATTTAGAGACATTTTAGCCAGTTATAGAGAAATTAAAGGTAAGTTAGTATAATACAAGCAGGAATTGCAATATGAAGTGAGAGAAAAGCAGGCACTCCTTTACTGTGCTTTTACTGGGATTATTCATCTAGTGGCAGTAGATGTTTAGTATCTAAGCTGGGAAGCACACAAAATGGCTCTAAGTATTTTGTTGCATTTCTCTTATATGATGTGACTGTAGTCTACCTGTTTCAAAAAAAGTGCATTGTGTACTGCTGCTGCTGCTGCTTTAAGTAGTTAATTGTACTTTATTATGTTGTATCTGTTAGTTGTAGGGCTGTTGTAAGTAGTTTGTGTGGTCTTTTACACTTGGGCTCCAAACCAGCTATTCTACATTCAGAACTTGTTTTTCTGCACCCTTTGGCAGAAGTGTGTTGATCTAACCTGAGTTGAGGGACATCTGGTGGAAGGCTTATTGTGTGCTTTCCCAATTGGTAGTTAGCTTAAAACTTGTTTCTCTTTGCTCATATTTAAGCCTCACATTTGCCTGGTGCTGCTCTTCATGCAGTGGCATTTAGCAGTGCCCTGCATAGATAAGAAAGCCTAGAAGCTTAGTTTTCCCCTAAACAGCTATCAGTGAAACCCTTCCAAGCTTTTCTGCTGCTCTAGGAACAACTCAGTTGCACACTGAGCAGCGTTGCCTTATTGATCAACCTTAGCCCACACAAAGTATAAGTCCTTCTTGTAGTCTTAGTGCTATCAGCAGAGTTCTGTCAAATTAACCCATTCACTTCCCTAATAAAACATACAGTAAAAGCCTGCTATCATAGACAGGCAGCTTCCCATCATCTCTCTCACCAACCTGATAGACATGGGCATCCTGAGGCAATGCAGCAATTTTCTCATATATACTGACGACTTACTCCCAAAACAAACAAATACTTTATGTGAGAGATGTAGTTACACTGTGAAATTGGAGGCAAGCCTGTCACATAAGGACAAATCAAATGCAAAACAGATTGTCAGCACATACACACACACACACACACACACACACACACACACACACACACACACATATGCACACATGCACACGCAGATGCACACACACACGCACACACACACACACACATACACACACACACACACACACACACACACACACACACACACACACACACACACACACACACACACACTTCCCATACTAAATGAAGACATGACACATCAACCCACATATGCTGAGGTGCTCACTAGTAACTTATGAAAAGATCAGAGGCCTTCCAAATGGAAACCTCTTACACACATAACAATGCAAAATACAACTACAGCAGATAATAACACACACACCAGTGTTTCAACAAATAAGCCCATAAGGTGTAACACTCCAAAACCTAATATATTGTTCATAGGTGACTCCATTGTGAGACACATGGATGTTCCCCTCACCAGGCTGGATAAGGATCAGGTTACATTTAGCTGCTTGTCAGGTGTGAGGATCTGTCATGTCACACAAGCACTCAAGTCACTTCACTCAACCACAAGTACCAGTATGACTCTGTCATAGTCCATGTTGGGGTTGAGTGAACTGAAACATATCTCACTGGACTATATGACGAGAGACATGACTAAGCTCTTAGATTATGTGTCACAGGCAGATGTATGCCTAGCCTTAAACCACATTCTACCTTCTTCAAGGAAATGCCACAATACAAACAAAAATGATTAACTTTAACAATTACTGTAGCTTCTGGTGTCAGTACAAGGGGATCCAATATCTGTCAGCCTGAGAAGACATGGTCAACACACAACACTGCTTTGCCAGAGATGGTCTGCACCTGTCTCCTCTAAGCTTTTAGATACTGGCAAAGGCATTAGCCACCCCTATTGTGCCTTTTTTTGGCAGCGTCAAAATTACCAACCTCCTAACATAACAAAGTCCTCTCTGGCTAAACTCAGGGTACTGCTGCTTAATGCTAGGAGTCTAAACAGGAAACTGTACGCCCTGGAAGCACTCCCCACTTTGGAAGATGCTGACATCTGTGCAGTCACCAAGACATGGTTCAAAGGTGTGGAAAGCACCCTGGCCATGCAGGGCTACGATGCCTTCCATGCATTCAGACCACAAACTGAGCATGAAAGAACCAAAGGAGGAGGCGTATCCATCATCATTAAGGATAAGTATACCTTGAGACTGGTCAAACAGTATGACTCTCATGAGCTACTTGATGTCCAGTTAACTATAGGCAAAGTCCCCCACCACACCACATCTAGCTATAGGTCCCCTACCATGAAACAGGAAAAGCATCCTGCATTCCTGGACTTACTGGAGTCACTTGCCATACAACCCAACACCTTACTCATGGGTGGTTTTAATTATCCTACCATCGACTGGGAAACATACACAACTACAAACACATTGGCTCAGAGTTTCTTAGACTTTGTAAATGCAAATGCTCTGGAATAGCTAGTCAGCGCACCTGCAAGAGGCTCAAATGTCCTGGACATAATACTTAGAGAGCATTGCACCCCCCCCCCGCCCTGTGTGATGTCCTCCCTGGTAAGATCAGAACATAAATCAGACTCATTAGATGCAATTTTAAGACCAGATATCCCATCATGCTCAAAAATGCTTAAGAATTTTGAAAGTTAAATTACCTCCTACTAAGTGGTGGTATAAGAAATTTCAAAGCCCCCTCGAGTGCAGATAACATGGAGTCTTATGTAGAGGTGTACAGCAATGCCCTGTATAACCGCTTAAGCAGTTGTTATTACCTGATCTGATTAAAACCAGGTCTTGCTGAGAAAAACAAGCCACACTGGAGGACTCCTATTATAAATAGGCTATACAACAAGACAAAGAAACTAATGTCCAAGAACGACTGGGAGCTGGCTTAGTAGAGGAAGAAATCCATCTGTAATTTAAACAAACAAATTAGAGATCTTGCCAAGTCCTCCAAAGCTAATTACAAAGCAAAAATAGCCTCCCTAGCTAAGGATAATCATAAGGCATTCTTTAAATACATCTGAAATCTAAAAGGGAATACCCAGCTACACCCTGAACTGGCTGCGGATGTCACCGCCCATACTCAATTGGAGGTAATAGCCAAGCTACTAGCTGACAGATTTGAAGAAAACTTCACCCTCTGTCCCCTCCATACTCCAGTCATCCTCCAAAGTATACCTGCCACCATTCCTCAGCCTATTATCTCGAGAGACCAGGTAATCTCAGTGCTCTCCAAGGCTAAAAGCACGGCATCAATGTGACCAAACAACATCCCAGGTTGTCTTTTAAACAAGTTAAAACATGACCTTGAAGACCCACTTAGATCCCCATTTAACCACAGCCTGAGAATTGGATATGTTCTGGCAGAATAGAGGACAGCAACAGTAATCCCTCTGCATAAAACAGGCCTATCAACTAACCCTAAAAATTATAGGCCCATAAGCTTGAGTAGCCTTGCCTGCAAGGCCATGGAAAGAATAAGTGTGGACCTTATTAACAAGCACATAAGTAATCTTCAGACTCTGGACCAAACCCAGTTCAGATTCATTAAAGCTTGATGATACCTGTTAAACATGGCTGACTTCTTTGAAAAAGTCACCAAGGCCCTGGTAGAGGGAAAGACAGTGCATACTGCCTATCTTGATCTAGCCAAGGCATTTAACACAATTCCCCACTCAAGCATTATAGAGAAATTCTCCCAGTTGGGGATTAACCCCTACATTACCAGATGGGTAACCAAATGGCTCACTGACAGAAACATACTGTCAAAGTGGGTGACTTCACCTCTAGCAAAAGACTAGTCACCAGTGGCATACCACAGGGTTCTGTTCCAGGCCTCTTACTGTTCTGAATTTATTTCTCAGAAGTCCAGACAAACTTGGATGGCCTGTGGCTGACCGAGTTCACTGATAATTGCAAATTGGGAGCAATCTTCGAGTCCCCCAGTGATGTTATATATTGCAGATATGGTTAATGCAGACAAATGATTGGTGCCAAAGCCACAGATTAAAGCTAAATGCAAAAAAAAAAAGCATAATAATTCTCTTTTGGAAAGCTGACATCCCTGCTAATTACATTATAGACAGCACCCCCTAAGTGTAGACCCAGTGGTACATGATCTGGGTGCTCAGGTTGATAGCAATCTGAACTTTGACCACTGTGTATCCACAATAGTAAGGAAATCCTTCTATATGGCACATCTTATAAGTAAAGGCATCACATCTAGATCTATGAAAGTTATAATTCCATTATATTTTACCCTCATCAAACCAATAACTGAGTACAATACTACATTTTGCCTGTACCTCACCAGACATCTACAACAACTGGAGAGACAACAGATGTTTCTCACTAAGAAATTACAGGGTGCACAAAATAAGTCTTATGTGGAAAGATGGAAAGACTGAAAGCCCTGTCACTGTATTCTGTCTCCTACAGGTTGCTAAGGGGTGACCTGGGCCTGGCTTATAGGGTAGTCTCTGACCCAGCCCTGACAGAAATGCTCCACATTCTAAAATCAAACTGCAGGAGGGTCACTCACTCCAGGGATCTTAACCTAGTCTTTGACATGAGCAGATCATGCTGGAGAAATAGATACATCTCCCAGAGATTGCCACTTCTCTGGAACAAGCTTCCACTTCACATGAAACATAACCCCTCCCTGACCCTCTTCAAATGCAACCTAAATCAATAGATGGGTAACCACAAATTTACTCCTGGGGTGGTGCCTTGTCCATCCTAGACAAATGAAATCAGTATTATAAGTCAGTATTATAGACCCTTACCACTGCGAACTTCACTCATCTAACCATCGACAATTTGGGCAATTTGGGATATATCTATGGCTAAGGTTATTAGGGCTCTAGGCCATTAGCCTAGTAACCTCCTGTGAATCTATGAACCTATGATATAGTTAGAGAGAAAGCCAGGGGAGAGAAATTGATAGAAGTAAGGAAGTGAGTGAATAAGGGAGGGAAAGGAGGTGTAAGGTATGAATAGGTACTTTTTCACATTTAAGAATATAGTTTATCCTGGTGCTGAGCAAGAAAAGATTCAACTTTTGGCTAGGAAGTCTTTCAGAATGCTTTTGAAGGATGGGAGAAAGGGTATTGACCTTGATGGATACGGATAAGGAGTTCCAGGCCTTATCAATATGGTACGAGTACAGACAATGCCCAGCAGGTTTAATAGGTTTGTGGACAGACAGAAGCTTTTGGTCATTGGATCTTAATGACTGACTGGGAACGTACTTATGTAGAATGTTATTTAGTGCTGGGCAAGTAGATGGAGTCTAGATCATTTTATAGGTGGGAAGAAGCTGTGGATATGTTAGTTAATGTAGTTCTAACCAATTTAGGCTTTTTAGTGCTATACATTGAGGGGATTCTGAAAGAGGTATTTGCTGCAAATGTATCAACTTCTTTTGTGATGCCTGAAGATTAGCAGGAATGGTAGCACCATAAAGAAGTGTGGGGAGGAGATAAGCAGTGGCACATATAATTTTAAGTGCATTGGCGAGAATGTTTTTGACTTTATAAAACATCCCTACTTTTGATGATTTTTTCAAGCAATTTTGTATATTCAGGTAGAATTTCAGATTATTATCCACTATCAACCCTAATAATTTGCAATGAGAAGTGACTTCAAAAGTTGGATTATCGAGAAAGTACTTTAATTTTTTTTCATGAGAGATGGATATAAGTAAAAAAAGAACTTTTTTTTTTTTTTTTAGTTGAGTAGGAGCTGTGAGTTACAAAGCCATGTCTGAGTGGCTGGTAAACTTTCCTGAGTAATTTTCTGGAGTTGTCCCAAGTTGTCAGATGTGCAAATGAGTAGGGAGTCATCTGTGTATTGTATTAGGGAGGCCTGTTGCGTGGATGTGTGGAGGGTGTTGGTGAGAATGTTAAAGAGGAGGGTCCAAGGATAGAGCCTTGTGGTACACCAGCGGTGACTGGGAGGTATGGAGAGAGGGTGGAGTGCCATTTTACTGAAGGTTACCTATTGGATAGTTAGTTCCTAATGAGGACATTAGAAGTAGAAGTTTGTTGAGACATGCTGTGTCAAAGGCTTGACACAAGCCTATAAGTAAAAAGGAAATATCTGCCATTATCTCCAGCTTTTCTGTGGCCTGCTTTCTCTGAATATCACACATCTCTGTCTGCATTTAATTTTGATTTGAAGCTCTTCATTTCAGGTTTGATCATTTCTTTTTATATCTTATTCTAGTATTACATTTGTTTTGTTTTATGTTTTCTGTTCTGGTGGAGTTTTAAGAGTTCCTGGCTAAAGCATCAGTTAATTAGTGGAGGGAGCTGAGAAACAGCATTGCTCATTTATTTAGAAATATCTGTATTCATCTGAAGTGTTTGTGTGACCTGCTTGCTCTGAATATCACCAATCTATAGATGCATTTAATTTTGATTTCAAGCTCTTCATTTAAGGTTTGATGACTTTTATTTGGTATCTTATTGTAGTATAACATTTGTTTTGTTTTAAGTTTTCTGTTCTGTTGCTAGTTTTAACTCATTCACTCTGGAGC
This sequence comes from Protopterus annectens, assembly GCF_019279795.1. Lineage (NCBI taxonomy): Eukaryota > Metazoa > Chordata > Ceratodontiformes > Protopteridae > Protopterus > Protopterus annectens. The sequence goes on along the minus strand of NC_056732.1, from coordinate 1,579,432,396 downwards.
AGCTCAGAAAAAGCTGCGTGCTTAATTGCACCATAGGAACAACAGTGCAGCCTGAGCTCATTTTCAGAAAATCCAATTGTAATACCATACAGAAAACAAATGTTCATAACTCTTTAACTATAAAAGTTAGACTAAAAATGTAAAAGCAAAAGTTGTTCAGCAGACACAGACCTTTCCAACAGTGTAAATGTTGATAGTGCATATCAAAGTCATTATTAAATATTTGGCAAGGAATGTTGATATTGTGCATATTTTTTACCTTTTTGGAAAAGCAAAGCACAATATCTTGATCAATGTACCATGCAGACCCATGCAATTTGTATTTAATTTGTTAGTATAAATGTCAGCTTTAAAATGCTACCTTAACCATTACTGTGTGATGCTCCTTTATGCAGATATTCACTGAAATATGATTAATATAATATTTCTCCTAATTGATAAATAAACAAAGCATAATATCTCATCACCTGTAACAGAGCCTACATATCAGTGTAGAAGTTGTGTGTCTGAATGTCAGCTTCAAAATGATGCATCATTTGTGTCATCACCATGCTCCCTTGCAAATACATGGGCATAATAATGAGAAGTATTGGAAATGTATACTTTTCATAATCGTACAAGACTAAACAAACTGTGATATCTGTACATGTGTACAGTGCACAGACACAGTTCTTTTACCATGTTATAAGGAGTAACACTGTCTTCAAAATGAGGTATTACTTGGCACACTGACATGCTCCCTTGCAAATTTATTTACCAAAATACCAACATTTTATTCAGTCTGAGGAAGTCTTGATGACGAAAGTGCTTACTGAATAAGCTGCTGTGAATCTGGAAATAAAGCTGCTTGATTTTATTATTTTGTTGTCGAATTCATTGTGTGCTGGTTTTCTCCTTTTGCTCAAATTTTGTTTGGATTGGAGTTATGAGCAGTCAGCCAGACAGAAGTTTTTTGGTTCTGCCATCCAGTTTTACGCTTCATGATACCCCCAATGGTACTTTCATGTCGGACAGAGATGGGAACACTAACAGTATTAGAATTTTGCATAAATAGGTGGTGAATAATAGTCCTTCTGGTGTTGTAGAACCCGTTTTTGGTGTAACAAGAGACGAGTTGCTACGCGGATGTTTGACTTCTCCTGTTAATCATTTTTTGGACAATGTGCAGCACCCTGGTATTAGCAGGCAAGTTTGTGTAAATCTGACTGAACATTTTTTATCGTTAGAAAGAGCTGTTGTTAAACTTATAAGGTTGCAGTGGGATGTGCTGTTTTTTGAAAGCAGCATATCGGTCCAGAGAGTGCCAAAGGGCTTGAGAATTCAAGTAATACCGATAGGCAGTGATTTGCCAAAAGAACTCATAGATAAATCGGTCCAATTAAACCAAAAAACGGGTATCGAGTATATGATAATGCTAGTGGACTGTTATAAACAAAAGATACATGAACTTGATGAAGGTATTAAAGAGCAGTATTTTTCTCTTAAGAAAGACTCTAGTAAAGAGAGCTTTGAATCGAATATTTGTCTTATTCAAGACAAACTTAATAAAGAAAACAAAGTTTTCAGAAAAAGAAAACTGAAAGAGTTTGAAAGAGATCATAGTGATTATGTGACAGGTACTCCATATGCCTTTAATTCTTTATCGAATGCAGGTGTGAGTGCATTGGAAAAAGGAAGTGAACTTCCAATGGAACAATCTGTATCTGTGAGACCTGAAAGTGTTACTAATGAACAGCAAACTAGAAGTATGTTAGTGCCTGCTATACAAGCGGGTGCATTTGTACTTCTGTAGGTTCTGCTTCTAGTAATATGAACCATTTTCAGGGGATAAATGTTTAGCAGGACACAGGTACAGGGAAGTGCATGTGGGTGCAAATATCATCAGGGCCAGTGAAGGAAAGCGTCCAGAAAAAAGAAAAGCCTTTCAGAGCAACAAGTGCAAGAGAAAGAAAAACAACTAATTTTGTTTAAAGGTGCTTTTCCTGAATGTGACTTTAAGATTGTGAATTTATCTTATAGACCACTGAAAAAGTATGAGATTTTTGTTTTAAGTAAAGGTTGGACTTTTGTACCTGCATCTAGGGTTCATGTTTGTGAGACTGTTAACAATCTAAGAGATTATGTAAGAAGATTGAATTTAAAGTGTTTTTTTAACAACTGTGATAATTTTGTGAATGTTTTTCAGTCAAATGTTTACCATAAGCCAAGTTCTTTTAACCCTTCTTTGAGACCTGAATTGGAGGCGTTTCAAAATGTGATGGAAATACAGATTAGAAGTTTATTGTCAAATAAACCTATTAAAAAGTTTTTTTAATTTGTCATATGATGAACAACTTGTATTAAATGACTTGATTAATGATGAGAATATTGTATTGTTAAAAACTGATAAGGGCACTGCATTAGTGATGCTTGACAAAAATGCATATTTAAATGCAATGTCTTTTTTGTTGCAAGATGATTCTCATTATAAAGAAATGACATTAGATTTTATTAAAAAATCATATAGGTTTATTGATGCAACTATAGAGGAATGGTTATGTGAAAATAGAATTAATCAAAAGGAAGCCATTTTTTTCGTTAAAGAGAACCCCGTAGTTAGCAAAATTTACTGTCTGCCAAAAATACATAAGATTTTAGAAGATCCGCCGTTTAGACCAATTGTTACTAGTGGAGGGTCAAAAACTGAGGCTATGGCTACATTCAGTGATAAGAAATTACAGCAGGTTGTTAAAACAGGAGACAGTTATATTAGGGATACTTTTGCCTTTGTTAATAATATTAAAAAGGTGAGAGCAGAAGAAAGAGATATTATGGTGACAATGGATGTCAATTCTTTATACATCACCATACCTAATAATATAGGGGTAGAATATGTTGGGTTAGAGCTGGCAGAATCAAAATGTTTTAATACTGAAGAAATTAGTATTGTCTTAGAAATGTTAGCTATAATATTATCTTATAATGTTTTGGAGTTTAATGGTAAGTTTTACCAACAAACTAATGGAGTAGCTATGGGGGCCGCTATGGCCCCAAGCTATGCTAATTTGTTTATGACCAGATGGAAGAAGGTATATATTAAAGCTAATAGTTATTATAAAAATGTTTTGTTTTTTGGTCGCTTTATTGATGAACTTTTTTTTATTTGGAGGGGTGACTTAACTGAGTTACTATATTTTTTGCAAGCAATTAATGCTGCAGGTGAATATCTTAACTTTACTTGGAATTATAGTTATTCAAGTATTTATTTCTTGGATGTTGAGGTAAATAAAAAGGTGATACATTTTTTACCAAAATATATAAAAAAGCGTCCAGAGTAATACATATTTGAATTTTAATAGTATGCATTCGAGTTATGTTAAATATAATATTGTAGCATGACAACTGAAGAGAATAAGTGACTTAACTGACTGTGATATTAAATATGTAGAAGAAATGGATATGTTATGTCAAAAAATTGTAGTTAGAGGGTACCCAGAATCATTGACAGAAATTAAAAAAGAAGAAATAGATAGCATTAGGAATATGAAAAGGTCAATAGTTACACATACAAATATAGCTGATTTTCTGAATGATAGGAAATTAACTAAGAAAAATAATATAGATAAAGACTAGTTTGGGAATGGTTATACCTTATTCAATTGATGGTGGACAAATAAAAAGTATATTGAAAGAGAACTGGAAAATTTTGATGAGTTCTCCAGGAATAAAAGAAATTGTTGGTGAACAGTCTGTTTTTGTTAACAAGAAAGGTAAAAACCTAAAAAATGTTTTTCAAGATAAGGTAAAATATGTACAAGAAAAAAGAGAGAAGTTGATAAAAAGTTTAAATTGTAGTTTTTGCAAGTATATATATATATATATATATATATATATATATATATATAAAATATATATATATATATATATATATATATATATATATATATATATATATATGTATATATAAGGGACATATTTTAATTAGTATTAATAATATGACAATATATGTTCAAAATAAAAATATTTGTATGATGAAGTATTTTGTGTATCTGTCTAAGTGTACAGAATGTACCTCATATTATGTAGGTATGACAACAAGAGAATTACATAAATGGATAAAAGAACATCTATATGCTATTCAAAGAAATTATATTAATAATGCCTGGGGTAGACATTTTATGGATAAGAAGTGTATTGGTAACCCTAAGTTTATGATTATAGATAAAGTATATAATTTTGACATGAAACTATCAGCAGATAAAGAGTTAAAATGGAAGGAATACTGCTGGATAGTTAAGTTGAATGCAAGTCACCCACCTGGATTAAATGAGAAATGTTAAGATATATCTAAAAAGAGAAAAAAAAAAAAACTTATATATTAGTATAGTAATGGATAGGGCACCCACAGTGGTGCAGCAGTTAGCATTGCCACCTCACAGCAAGAGGATCTCCCGTTCGATTCTCGGCTGGGGTGCCTTCTGTGCAGAGTCTGCATGTCCTCCCTGTAGTCGTGTGGGTTTCCTCCGGGTGCTCCGGTTTCCTCCCACATCCCAAAGACATGCTGTAGGTGGATTGGACATTCTAAATTGGCCCCAGGTGTGAGTGTGTGCATGTGTGTGCCTTCTGTGGAAGGTTGGGCGCCGGGCTGGCAAGTTGACACTGTAAAACTCTACTGCCAATCATGAGCAGACAGGTGATCCGCTTTGGCGACCCCTAACCAGGAAAAAGCCGAAGAAGAAGATTAGTATAATAATGGATTGTAAATTGGACTTATTGTGAAAGGTCATGAACATTTTGATGTTTTAAAGTGAGTTGTTCTTTAAGGTAATTGTTTAATTGTTTTCACTAATGAGTGATGAGTTTTATATAAAAAGGAATTATTCCTAAGTAATTTTATTCAGTCTGAGGAAGTCTTGATGACGAAAACGGTTACTGAATAAGCTGCTGTGAATCTGGAAATAAACTTGCTTGATTTTATTATTTTGTTGTCGAATTCATTGTGTGCTGGTTTTCTCCTTTTGCTCATGTTTACCAAAATATGAAAAAAATCATAATTTCCATAACCTAACTCCAAAACAAGCTTTGATATCTGCACATGTGTACAACATACAGGCACAATTATTTTACCATGGTGGAACTATCAGTACTGTCTTCAAAATGAGGTATTACTTCGCACATTCAGATGCTCCTTTGCAAAGTTATTTACCAAAATATGAAAATAAATCATAATTTCCATAACTATCAATATTGTCTTCAAAATGAGGAATTACTTTGCACACTGACATGCTCCCTTGCAAAGTTATTTACCAAAATATGAAAAAAATCATAATTTCCGTAACCTGAACACTAACAAAACTGATATCTGTACATGTGTACAGCATTCAGAAGCAGTTGTTTTACCATGTAGACACATATGATTGCAAATATACACATTATTGGTGTAGCCAACATACTGCTGAATGGGTACATGTAAAGAGAAAAAGCAAAGTAAGGACCGCCACTCCACTAATGAACCCAGGACAGGCATGGGACTTCAGTGGCAGGCAAGGCCATCTGATATGTCCGATAGCTGTGCTGGCTACCCACTCAGACAGGTGATAACACTGCAGTCTCACGACCTCCTTCAGTGTCAGCAGTCTGCCTTACCTGTGCCTTTTCTCTTTACCTGTGTCCATTCAGCAATGGACCTAAGGGATCAAGTTCTGTATTAGTAAGCCCTTTCTGTCATCTAAACTCTACACATGCCTGATAAAAGCAGACTAAAAAAAGGAAGTATTGCAGGATGGTCACTGACATATTAGATTGTACGTGGTAGCACTCTCCTGAAACAGTTGTTCTTTCTCAGAATCCTCACCAGCTCCTTACCATGGTTATTTGCCAAACTCAGAAAAATATATTTTACACAACACAATTCATAATAGAGTTTTACTTACTATACTGGTCCTACTTAGTCATGGGTGTTTTCCATTCTTCTCACAAGCTACATGTTACCAATCCCGCATAGCTCTCCACATGCCATTGTGGAGGTCAGTCAAGAACAAAGCAATCCCCTCCTCAGTTAGGTGAACGCCATCCCTTCTGAACAAGTGAACATCTTCCACAGTGATGCTGTCATGGCAGATTGTAGATCCACTGATACTGTGCATCAAGCCATGCATGAACCCATTCTGTAAACGTCTGGCCTTGCGTGCTGCTCGTTGACTGTTTGCTGTTTTCCACATCTGTCAAGGAATTATATCAGATCACACAAAATGACAAAGTGGCCGCCATGACTGCAGGTGTTCAAAAATTGCTGTAATTTGAA
>NC_056732.1:1579411113-1579423613 GCF_019279795.1 Protopterus annectens | reverse complement strand
GCAGGTGAAAAATTGCATCACATTATTTGTTGAGTAGACATGCATCATATCCCTTGTACAGGTGTAATATAAGACAGAGTCATTACCATCTGTTAGGACAAAGCCTAAAATAATGGGGACAAAGGCCCAAAAATAGGGACAGATTTTAAATATTGCTCTTACAAACTTTTGTAGTTGCTAGAATAACAAGGATTTGTATTAGCATGCATTTTTCTCAAGGACATGAAATTTGAAACTCGAATGCAAGTCATTTAGTGACTTCAGCCTCAGTGATCTGCCAGAAAACCACAAACTTTATGAGGAACAGACCAAAAATACAAGGCAAAAATCTGGACATTGTGTGAAGATCTGGACAGTTGACAGGTATGCATGTAAAAAAAAAATTACAGTTAAATTTTACCACTAGGTACCACAAAAAACAAATATGACCCATAAGGCTAGCTAACCTACCACTTACCCATGAACCTATATATGTATACCGTGGGATGTCAGGATTTGGTTAGAAATGACCCTGCCTACACAACCATTACAAATGCTGTTATCCCCGTACCCTTGCTGTTCTAAAATTACAATGACCACACAACAGCAAAATTTCACTAAGGACTCCACCACATACAAAACATCAGTCTATAACGTCACTAGACAATGCAGCTCTGCCAGAACCCAAATGTCACTCTCACTTACTAAAGTGGAGTCTCTTTCCCCTCCCTAAATATCCTGAGAGCTGCTTAAACTTAAAATTCCCTTAAAAGTTCCTATCACTCCCCAAGTTCAAACATTAATTAAAAAAATGAAACTGGTCAGACCCGCCATCCACTCCAAGGGCCTATAATTCAAACTGGCTGGCGTCTCTTAACTGCATCCATTCCAATAATAAAAAAAATGTTGTCTATAAAAATAGCTAGAACAGCAGCTCCTCCTTTACTTTTGGGTACAGATTATCGACAGATAAAGCCTTATCTGCCTCAGGTACAGCACCAATAGCCAGAAATAAACAAATAAAAAAATGAGAAAAAAAAAATAAGGAAGTAAGTTGCAGCCAATCAGTTCACAAGCTTCAGTAAAGCAGACCTGGGTGACAGCAGATTACTGACCAATCAAAAAATAAATAAAGAAAAGGAAAAGGATTACTGCAGCAGGATTGCCACGATGCATCTTGAAGCTCATCAGCAATAAAGTAGTTGCTTGGCATCTCAGAACATAGCAAAAATTTGAAAAAAATGCACATGAGCATTATGTTCACAGAACCCTTATTAGTTACAATGGCACCCGGCACACACACACAAATGTACAAATAAAAAAAAAATGAAATTCTAGGAGATATATGTGGTTACTTATTTAGTTTGCTTTGCTGGGTGTGTGCTTATATCCTGGTGATATGTTCATGGGGGGTTCTGATATGTGGGGTCTTTCTGTAATCAATCTATTCAGTGATTGTATTGCATTGAGAGGTTTTACTAAAATGCCCATCTTAAATCAGTTCAATATCAGATGGCTGCATCAATAAAAGCCCCAGCTTGAAGTGACTCAGAAAGTGGTCAGACCACAAGACAGGTTTTCTCCTAAAGATCCATGGTTTAAGCACAAAGCTGAAAGATCCAGTCCAATGGGTGTCCCTGGACATTGGTGGCACCACAAAAGAAATTTTGGGAGAGGCACCTCAGATTGTGTATAGTAGAGGGAAGAACTTAAAAAGCATCTTGGAAAATGAAGAAATTAAGAATGTAAGGAGGATTTCATTGATGAGTAAATGTGGCATGTGTAGAGTTTGTAGGTTCATTAACGATGGTCCCTACCTATGTGTGAAAGACTATAGGTACACTATCCCTTGTCCAGGGAAATGTAATTGTAACAGCAGTTACATTGTGCATATTGCATCTTGTACATCCTGTGATGGTTTCTACGTAGGTAAAACCACTCGTAGACTCTATGACAGGATATCTGAGCATGTGAGGTGCATTAATAAAAAGGATGAGCATAATGCATTGTATTTGCATACAAAAAATTGTAACAACTTAAAAAAATTTGTATTCTTCATTATTGACCAAGTTGGCAATAAGGAAAGAGGGGGTGATATTAACAATAAAGTTGCCGTTTTGGAAACAGCTTGGCAAATTAGGCTAAATGGCCTCAAATGCCCCGGTTTGAATGATGGTGTCTTTTTGATGCCGACTTTAAAGTTAAAGGCAAATAAAATTTAAACATAAGGTGTTTTATTTTGAAATTCAATTATGAAAGTATTTTTGTTGTACTTTTGACAATATCAGGCTTGAGTTTTTGGATTTATCTAAGATATTTATTGATTTGTTATAAATATAGAGTATGTTTTAAGTTTTAATTGTTACAATAGTATAGTATACATTTTTTGTAAAGTAGTTCTTTTAGAACATTATGATTAATTAACAAATTAATGACATTACTTTTTTGATTGTTTTTTGTGCACATGGTTTTTATATTTAATTGTTTAAGGGTGGATACCAAATAACTCTGAAGAAGTCAGTGATTGTCTGGTGAAAGCGCTTAGTTATTTGGTTCCGCGTTTTATTAAAGTAAATTTACGTTAGTCCTTGGTGGTCTTTTTTTATTTTATGTTTTTTCACTTTTAAAACTCTGACTGAAGCCAACACTCTCTACAATATGAAAAGGTGCCATGAAGAGTTTACTGGCTTCAGCACCCCAAACAGTAAAGCCACCCACATGAACAATCAGGGATGAATATATATATATAACGGTGATGAGTAAGTCAAAGAACTCTTGCACATAAGTCCCACATTCTGCAGGTGTCCAAAACACTAAGGATACCTGTAAGAACTGAATGGCACAACACATACTACTGCTCTGTCCAAGCCCAGAACCAGTGAAAGATTTCTTAACAACCTTAAACATCTTTGAAAATCCAACAGAAAACAGTAGGGTCAGATAGTCTACAACAGCATCCTGAGGTATCCTTATCACCAAGGAACTGACTGCCTAAATCTACACCCAACTACAATGGAGTGGTCTCCAGACCAAATGACAAAAGGTCCTAGAACCAGCTTGTCACCAAGGCCTGAAGAGCCAGCAGCACTGCTCAAGTTCCATCTAGTTTAAATGCTCCTTCCTTCTAGGTACTCACTAGTATAACCCTTGGATGAGTGGACCCCTGACTCTTTGAGCAGTGGACCTGGATGATAACTAATTTTTAAATGTGGGGAACAAGGCATCCATTGTAGAGATGTATGCATGAAGCCAAAAGCCATCACCCTTAAATTCATTATGACAGTCGTTTCCAAAGGAAAGATAATCTCAGCTGTGCTTTAACTTATTTATACTCACAAGAGACTACCAGAGAATTTCTGACACAGTGAACAGGAACTAGCTCAAAAAAAAAAAAAAAAAAAATCTCCTCCCAACCCCTTGAAACAGCAGCGGCGGTACCTCACTGCCCAGGTCTCCTGATCTACCTAGAAACAAAATTGAGAAGATTGAAACCATGAAGACGTCTGACAAATAAATACATGAGCTGTGGGAGTACACGATTCTGCAGAAATTATTAAAAATGTAGTCCATTCATCTGTTTTCTTTTTTCTCGCTTGCTCTTCCACTGAACAAAAAATGTGTCAATAACTGCTGCTGCCAGGGACTGCTGTCATTCCTCATGCTTGGTCTCTCACACAAGCAATAAAATTCACTGTTGCCTTTAAGATCTCCCTCCTCATTTCAGTTTGTGGTTTATATCAAGCTACCTCAAAAGAGCTGCAGTTTTAAAAGGTTCTCCTTATAATGGTTGCCGAATTGTGCATGAGACTAGCATGTCTATGGATCTCACTAAACAAAGCATTAAAATTCCATACATGTTGTACACCTGAATGGGACTGCTGATGTACACCCCAGCCATCTTCAACATAAAATATCAAAAGTAGTCCAGCTTCTGATACTGATGGTGGGGGGGGGGGTGTGAAGTGCATTTCCTGAACAGGAGTTAACTAGTGCCAATATCAGACAACTGTGGGAGACAGCATACATTGGTGGGTAGAGGGGGAGTAAGCCAGGGTCTGCCAGATGTCCATGTTATAGCTTTATTAGTAGTTTCTGCTCTAAATTTGTCAGTATTATTTTTTGAAGGCTGATTTGTTAATTCGGATTCAGTGGACACCTGATGTGCCAGCTAGGCAGTTAATGGGTGAATATAAGGAAGGTACTTCATGAAAATGTTTACTGAAATTCCCATGAGCTGTTTAAATTGCCTGTAGTTATAAACCTGTGCACCGTCACAAAAATGACAGTCTCTGAAGTCTCCTGCAGAACGTATTGCCATTGTTGCTTTCATATGCAGAGAACGATTAAGAAACATTTTTTGTGAATAATATAAGAAGTTAAGAATAGAAGTTAGTCCACCTGTATACCTACACAAACACACACACACACACACACACACACACACACACACACACACACACACACACACACACACACACACACACACACACACACACACACACACACACACACATACACACACCTTTTCACTTTCATTTATTTTATTTTACACTCACTCAACACTCTTTCTTAATATATATAGCCCCTGCTCTAATCAACATCTCTTCATTTATGAAACCTTTAATATACTAGCTAACCATCCAAATCATTTGTATATCATTGGTGGAGACTGGAATGCTTTATTAAATCTAGACAAAGATAGATCACATAATGAAAATAGGCAGTCGCAGCATACCACTATAACACTTGAAGAATTACAAAATACTTTTGAACTAACTGATCCCTATATTAAATTCCAATATGATGAAACAATATCAAGATTCACTTTCTTCTCAGCCACTCATAAAACCTGGTCCAGAATAGATGCTTTTCTAATTTCCCAATCATTGCTTTCGAACAGATTAAATTATACTGTATCACCTAGAACTATCTCAGACCATTCAAAAATCAGTCTCTTAATAAATTTTCTAACATATAAACAAAACGTTCCCTATTTCAATAATTGGACATTAAATCCTAAAATCATTCAAAACCAAGAAACAGCACAGGAAATCCAGAATGTCATAGCCCAACTTCAAAATGACTTTATATGTACTCAAATTCCTTATGATATACAATGGGCGGCTGCCAAAGCGGTCATTAGGGGTATAATTATCCAGAAATCTGCATGGTTCAAAAAAGTACAATAAGTTTAAAAAGGAAATAGAAACTCAAATAAATATTGCTGAATTAGAACTTCAGAAAAAATACTCTAAAGGCCTGGAGGAAAAAGTAATAGACTGGCAAACGCAATTACACAAACACTATCTAGAAAATATCTCCCTGTTAGAATTAAGGTAAATATATCAATATTCAGAATGGGCACAAACACCTTCAAAATTAAAGAAATAGTGTATGAAGGACTGGTGAAGCACAAGGACCAAGATATTGTTGATGCTTTTGAAGACATATATAAGAAACTATACAACATACCCTTATCACCATTTACAGACAATTTCGGTGATTTTATACATGATATAAAATTTCTAAAAATTCCGGAAGATAAAAAAAAAAAAAACCTCCTAAAAACACCCCTGCAACTAAATGAGATAAAAGCTGCAATAAACAAACTCAAACAGGGTAAATCCCCTGGGCCCGATGGCTACACATCTGAATTTTATAAACTAATCATGGAACCTATTTCCAAAGTATTATTAAAAGTTTTCAGCTTTATAATACAACATGGAATAACAGATAATAATTTAAATAACTCCAAAACAGTGCTAATTCCAAAACCGAATTCTGACCCAACAGATCCAGCAAACTATAAACCAACAGCCCTGATAAATACTGACCTTAAGATCCTAGCTCATGTTATAGCAAATAGACTTAAGAATGTACTCCCCTCTATCATTTCCCAAGAACAAATGGGCTTTATGATAAACAGGCAAACAAGTGATAACACCCTCCTTTTAGATTTACCCCAGGATTCATGAACCTTGCGCCAGGCGCCAGCATAGCGTCGGCGTTATAACGCCAAATATGGCTGCTGAGCGATTCAGGTATGAATGAATTCCACGCGCACTACCGGCGTGCGCTGGACCGTCTCCGCCCCCGGCGTAGGTATGCAAAACACACTGTGTGCGGTATTGCACCATGCAAATGAGGGCAAATAGTGATCCACGAAGTGGCGCAGGCGTAGCGTAAGGGCACAGCAATGTAAACCAAAAAAAACGGTTTACATTTACCCAAACATGACCGAGGAGTAACGGAAGGCTGTCAAAGTCAGGTATCATACAGGTGCAATATGCCAATGTGGAAAGGCACCGAGAATGTCCAAAGAAAATATGCACAAAATGTAAAAAATGACATAAATGGCACGTACGTAGAAAGAACAGCAGACCCCCGGGATATGTGCACAGAAGTTGCAAAGCAATGAAATAATATGACAATGTCCTAAAAGAGCAGTATAACACACATCAGCTGCACAGCCACCACACACCATAGTATGTATGTACAGCTTCAACCCCAGCGCAATGGTTGTCAAGGAGTGGTGGCGGTGTTCAGCGCCGTAACCATGTATTAGTAGTCAATTCCATGCAAATGAGGCAGATAATAGTGAATCGCAAAAACGGCGTCGGTGTAAGGATGGAGCAAACGGCGTAGCGGTACTACACCGAGGAGTGGCCTACACAAGATACATGTCAACCACAGAGGGGTGTGCCACTGTAGGAGGAAGGATATTGGAGGTCAGCAAATCTGGGCTGTACAATGCACATCACAGCATCAGGACTGGCGTGTGAGGAAATAGATGCGCTGAGAGTACATAATGCGCGCACAGATGCATGTGCACGAGGATGACTACGTTCCCTAAACCAGTCATGTGACGGCCTCCTCGTCAACAACCACGGATATAGGAAGGTAATGCGGAGAATACGAGGAAATGCGGAAGCAGTGTAAATGGAGCCGTAATGAGCAATCAACACCAATCAATCCAGGAAGGGCAAACGCCGGCAGCTGATAACTCTGCATGCAGACTCCTGCATAACGGGAAAGGAGGCATATGAATGCAAAGATAGTAGGGGATGTAGTAGAAATGCAAAGAGCAAAGAACCGAAATAGCACAGCCAAGTACAGAGGTAGCATAACTGCGGCTGCAGATAAAATGCATCATATGCCATGTGCCTGCAGGATGCAGTAATGTAAGATGCAAGGCCAAGGCAATGCAGGCAACTGTAATGTAACACTACAGGCAGTACCGTTGCAGTTGCAACCGTAAAACCACGGAAATAATCCATGGATATGGCTGCACAGACACACCCAATGACATCACCGGGTATACAGCACAACAGTATTAAGTGTGAATGCACACAACACACAGCGATTTCCCAAACGCCGCACCGTAGGGTGTAAACAGACGGGGAACTTTTAATATGTATATGCTGGGTGCCGCCGTGGCCGTGATGCATAGGTATGTGGCAGAGACAGACGGAGTTGCGGAGGGTGGTGCTGACAACTACCGTAGGCCTCACAGGAGAAGGAGAGTGTTCAGACCAAGGGTGACCTACCAGGGGCTGTGAGACCTGGAGATAGAGCGCTACAGGGTGGACAGGGACACGTTACAGCAAATAGTGGAGCTGTGCCGGCCGCGCCTGAGAACAAGAGACAACAGAGGGGAGCCCATCCCAGTGGACACAAAGGTATGTGTGAGCTTGCGAATACTGGCTACAGGTACCTTTCAAAGGCCAACCGGGGACATAATGGGCATCTCACAGGCATCAGCATCCAGGGTACTACACCAGTTCCTGGATGCCATGTTACCACATGCCCATGAGCACATAAATTTCCCCACATCTCAGGAGGAGTTGGCTAGCAATATGCGCCGCTTCCACTGTGTGGCACAATACCCGGAGGTCCTGGGTGCGATAGACTGTACGCACATAGAAATTAAGTCACCACCCGGGGAGCAGGGTAGACGCTACATAAACCGCAAGGGATACCCTCCATCAATTGCCAGGTCGTGTGCAATGCGCAGGGCATTATCATGGATGTGTGTGCTGGCAGCCCTGGAAGCTACCACGACTCCCATATCTGGCATGCCTCACAGCTGTATCAGGTATTCGCCAGGGGGGACATCACACAAGGTCACCTTGTGGGGGATGCTGGCTACGCACTGGAGCCGTGGTTGATGACACCCATCAGAAATGCACACACACACATGCAAGAACGCCATAATGAGGCACACGCACAAACAAGAATAATCATAGAGCGTGTGTTCGGATGTTGAAATCACGGTTCCGGTGCTTGGATACATCCGTGGAGCCTTGCAGTACTCTCCAGGCACAACTGCCCACATATTCATAGTATGTTGTATGCTACACAATATGATTCTGCGGAAACAGCTGCTGCAGGGACATGATGCCACCAAGCCCGCCACAACTGCCAGGGCAAGCACAGGCACAGGGCGTTCAGCGCCATGGACACACTGAGCCAGCCCCAGTAGGTAGACAGAGGCGCACTCCAATATGCCTACGCCCTGGCAAAGAGGGAACGCATAGCACATACTTTGACAGTGTAGGCCCCATGGACTGACACCTCCTGACCTGCACACACAGTAAAATGGACGCCACACAAACATGTCCGCCCGTAATGTGTACCGTATGTGCGGACGTATGTGTGACTCCAACAAAGGCACCGCCCAAACACTGCACACCCAATAGCCAGCAGAGCATGGAACGCCAACACCTCACCACACGCCGGTTCTACAGCACACGGCGTAGCCGTATGCTGCCACTATCGCCGCAAGTCGACCACATATGTACTCATGTGCATACACAGATACCGAAATAGATATCAGTACACATGTAGAAATATATGTACGCATACACAGATATAAAGTACAACAGGGTAATATGGAACCCAGGGATGCAAGTTCACAGATAAGTAAGACGCGAAATCACCACATAGTAAACATAGTGACCGACAACCCGATCATCCTGGAGGGTGGGCAGAGCAGGTAACGCCAGCCATGGAAATGTCAACCTGCATCAATACATATCCGCGTGTCGGGATGGTCACCAGTCCACGGTACATTAATGGGATATGTGCGTGTCATATCCATAGGATATGAGTGCGGAGATACACGCCGCCGCCGGCGATGCGGCCAACGTAGGTATTGTGTTCAACCGTCGGTGCGAATGCAGCAAGCATAC
Source organism: Protopterus annectens (assembly GCF_019279795.1). Lineage (NCBI taxonomy): Eukaryota > Metazoa > Chordata > Ceratodontiformes > Protopteridae > Protopterus > Protopterus annectens. The sequence continues at coordinate 1,579,414,443 of NC_056732.1, read as the reverse complement.
CAGTAAAGTGTACGACATTATGAGGAACATACCTCATTTGGGGTGTAAAACAGTTCATGTTCCTCGCAGTTCCTCAAAGTTCCACATTGAAAATGTCTGTCAAACATCCATTGTTAGGAATGTATATAAATGACATCCTGGTAAATAGAATTTAATCATAGTAAGTCATTAAAGGTTCTTCACTGTAAGTAAATCAGCATATTATAATCAACCTATGACCTACTTAGCTGAAGTTGTCACTATGCCATTACTATGTGTTCCACATTATGCCCATTTGTTTCACATTACTAATGTGTGTGTTCCTCACTTTGGAAATAGAAGGTTGAGAGCCATGGCGGCAATATGTGTATGTGTGAGGTGAGGTTGTCGTGTGTTCCGCTGTGTTTGTGTAATGTGTGCCACTGTAAAATGTGTATGTAGATGACATGTCACAGGCGGAGTGTAATAACATGCGTAGGCATACAGTACAGGAACCATAGGCGTATGTACAGCAGTACCCACAAAGTAGTACTGACATCTCCTCAGTGGCTATGCACGTGGCGACGTAAAACGATGCAAAGCGGAAATGTCCCAGAATGTACCACAGGGCCATAGCCAACAGGAGATGCAAAGGACGCATGTACAAACCATGACCGTATGTATGGCGGCCATAAGGTACACTCAACACGGTCCGTCTGCAACGTTACACAGCATCAGGCATGTACGGCGAAAATACGAATGTGCTATCCTGGCACCGATCGTGAACACTTACGGTCCCGTAAATACCGCTGTGTGTAACACGACCGTGAAGTAAGCAAGCGGCACATGAATAGGAGGTTACCGGTAGCATACAGGCTGTCCCAAGTATAGGACCACATTCACCGTAACTATCAGCGACAAAATGCCAATGGATAGTAGGCACGGACGAACATCCGCAGATATATAACCCATGTGAAGGAGGAATACGTGCAGGAAGCACACATGCAGGCGATACCGACAGCACACGACATCAACAAAACAAACATTACTGGAACAACAGACAGGTAACCTGCAGCTCCCCAAGCAGGGATGGAGCACACACACAAGCATATCCCGTATGTATAAATGCAAGACTCACACCCGTACCGTCACCCACATCCGCAGATATACCCCATCGCACATATCAAAGGGATAACAGCTAAAACCGTAGCAAAAACATACAGGCAGTCAATGACAGCGGCATACCCACAACAAGCTCGTGGGAAACACTAGCAGCAGCTGATGCATCCTTGCATCCGTTGTGTATAGGAATATAACAGCTATGTTACACATCTGAATGCACAACGCCATCGACAGACGCCGCCAGGACACGGACACCCACATGTCGAACAGAATACCATACCCAACACACACAATCCACGGCTAACACCACAGCGAAATGTACCCGACACCACACATAGCGGATGCAGTCACACAAACATGATACAATACATACCATCCTCACGAAGGTATTGCAAATAACCAACGGCCACACGAGGAAAGAACCATGGCCTAGTGCCGACGCATAACGAACGAAAGGAGGGGGATCACCGGTGATATGCGCATAAGTACACACCGAGGAACAGCTATTGGCCTGATTAACCCACATGCCTCAGGTGACGACGAATATAAGGAAGACTCCCTGGATATTCAAACCGTATGTTCATACCGAACAAAGACGGAATACAAAAGGAGTACCAAGCAAATACAGACGAAGGCAGAACCAAAGGCCGGAAAGGTATGTCGAACCCACGACATGTACTGTTGTGTAACGCACGATACGTATGACGAATCTGTACAGTATGTGAACGGTGTGTGTAGGTAAAGATACCTGTCCATCAGGCAGAGAGGTGAAGGTTGGTTATGTAATGCTAAGCCGCGCAGCATACCAACGACTGTGGACAACGTGTGCACAGCAGTGGGACAACATGTACACACCCGGGATAACCCCAGGTTAGGCTTGCCACCTTTTCAAATGGCCAAAGTGGGACATCTTCGTGACACACATCAGATGTTACAGGTGGACACATACCCATGGTCAGTACAAAGGGTAGAACTGTACTCTTTTGCCTAAATAAAAGCGTAGTCTTGTAGCAGTTTAGTTGCTTATTGTGTGTCTTGTAACATTTAGGAATTTACATACATAAATAACTATGTTATGCAACTCTTACATAAAAAATGGGACATAATTATGTCCTACAATCTCAGGACATTTGCCATTTGTAATATGTTTTGTCAGGACACAACTGCCCAAAGAGGAACTGTCCCTTGCAAAGTGGCACAGGTGGTAACCCTACCCCAGGTCTGCCATAGGGGTTGCAAACACAGAACAATGCCACCACCCACGCTGATGCTGGCAGTGGATATCCAACAATGAAGTGCCACAGCAGGGGATAGGACATGTATGTATAGTGTCACAGCACACATGTGCATGGGCATATACCATCGATGTCATACGGAATGTGCGCACGACGTGCACGTATCCCACGCAGTAGGGGTGACTATGTCAATTATGTGTAATGCAAAGCTGTCATGATGGATATGTTCAGAAATCATAGACAGTATCACAGGCATAGCATGCATGATGGAGGGATGGCCTAATGTTATGTACGTACACAAGATATGTATGGCCTGCACATATGGGACAATGTAGTAGCAGAATAGGTACCCGAAATGGAGGGAACAGCAAGTAACCATGTCCAAACGTTCCGTAGCAGGTGCAATGTGTGCCACAATGATGTCCAGCAGGGCCGTGTGTAAACACATATGCAATGTACACAGTAGTGACACCCCCCCCATGGTAGTGTCCACTGAACGGCAGAAGTGGATGTCAACTGTTATGTCTATACAGTACGTCCGCTGTGGTGGTACCATGGGTCTGTGTCACCCTACCAGCAAGGGAGCTATCACATGACTAGTGACACAGTGTGCCCCTGTGGGATGTGCACAGGACCTATGTCCCACAGCACGGTGTGTGTCCAGTCTGTGGATGTCACACAGACGCCGGGCCGAGCAATGTGGCATGTGTGCACACATGCAGGACTGCTCCTCCCACCCTGCCCACTGCAAACGCCATGTAGGAGTACTACATGCATCAGTACTGTGGAGAACATGGCCCATGGCAGAGTAGATTACACCCCTGTGTTAGTGGCATGCAGGTGAGTACAGATGTGTTACATGACTGTCATTTGCATATGTAAACTGTCTGAGCCGGGTAGAGATCACAGCATGACTATACTGAGACATGTAACGTTGTATCCATTGTGTAAGGTACACCACACATGTGTTATTGTAACACGGCCTGCATGTACATGTGTGTATGGCACAGGTACA
>NC_056732.1:1579287549-1579379273 GCF_019279795.1 Protopterus annectens | reverse complement strand
CAGCTATGTAGCATTGCTTACTTCCCTGCTGTTGCATCAAGACTGACGTCATATATCTCTGCTTACAATCTACGGTCTGACAACATGTGTTATGATTATTCACGAGACCTACTACAGCTGTTGAGGCTATCAATCGTTCTAGTCTGCAGAACGCTGTTTCTGCTACTGTAATCCAGTGTAGTATGTGTTGTGCTGCCATAGGTGTATTAAAGGTTAAGGCAAACAATACAGTGGATTCCACAGCATTGTTTGGTATCCAGATTTGACAAATGTTAGTCGGCCCAGACAGGACATCATTCCCTTCTTGTTAGTTGGCTTGGGTGCTTATTATATTGCTACCTTCCTATCGTCATGTGATGTTCTACCCTACTTGGATACCAGATATGCCAGGTAATTGACCTGTATTCTCTGTAGTTGCAATTTATGCTTGCTTACTTTATGTCCCTGTTCTGCTGATTATCTCAATAATGCTATTGTATCTTCCATACATTGCTGCTGGGTAGGGGCCGCAAGCAGAATATCATCCACATAAAGTAGAACTTGACTGGCCCCGGGTGGAGTTAACACCGGAATGTAGCTAGCCATCTCCTGTGAGAATATCATTGTACTTTCACAGTATCCCCGCGATAGCCGGGTATGGCTGTATCTGTCACCCTGACTGTACATGCAAAGCAATACGGACTATGTGGATGTATAGGTATTGCAAAGGAAGCATAGCTTATATGTACCACGGTAAGATACTTCTGTGGCATGTTCATAGCATTGAATATAGTGTGTGGGTCTGGCACCAATGCTACCCTAAGTATTCTTACATGATTTACAGCTTGTACATACTGTACCATCCGCCATTCCCCTTTTGGTTTCCGATCAGGAGATACAGGGGTATTGCATGGTGAATAGCAATTACTTTGTGGATGGGGAATTCCCTCTATGACTTTACAGATATCTTCTGGTGTCCACGGTCTATACGCTACGGGGGTTGGGTCCTGGCCTTCCTGTCCTGCATGAGGGTTCGGTACTTCAATTAATTGACAGATATCCTCACTCTGTTTTAGTACTGTGTTCTTACTCGGGTGTCCCTAGGTATGTTACGTGTTCGGGATGTGGTTTCAATAGCTTCTGTTACATTTGTTCGTTGTGCTACCTCTGTTGCCACAGGATAACGTGTGGGGACTAGCCTGCCCTCCCGCTTAATATCCTGGATGTGGTATCGGAGGTGGTAGGGGGTTGTGGGGGGGGGCTATCGGTACTACTGTATTATGATCTTCTCTGTGTACGTATGATGCTTAGCCATTTGTAGTGTTCTGTTCCCTTCGGTACACTACCTCAGTCCACCTATGTGCATGACGGATACCCAATTGTCGCTGTTTTGTCGCCTGCACATCTTAGGGCTGCCACCTTTTCAAATGCACAATGTGGGACATTAGTGTTCGGAACGTGTAATTTTCCTGGAAAATGCATACCCACGGCCATTACATAGGACAGGAATTCACATTTTGCCAGGAGAGCGACCAATTGTTGTAGCATTTCAGTTGCTTATTCTGTTTATTATTATATTTTGCTGTTCCACATACAAATTTACTGTTTTATGCTACCATTTTGATAGATATCTGGGAAATGTTTGTCCTGAGATATCAGGACATTTGCCATTTGTTCGGTTTGTTTACAGGACACGGCTGGCCAAAGAGGGACTGTCCCTCTCAGGGTGGAACAGGTGTTTACCCTGGAACATGTGCATCAAATTTTCAGGGATTACAATGTTTCAGTAACGATATTTTGTGTAATATACCATCAATGTCATATTTATTACCCCATTTTGCTGCGTAACTCACATTATGTGCTCTCTGCGATTGCATATACTTCACGTCACCCGTCAAACGCGGATCACATGATCTGTTTCTTCAATAATCTCCCATATCCTCTACACGACTGCTATGTACCCTTCTGTCATACCACGTGGTGTCTCCTTCCCTGTATCCACTGTAGTGTCTACAATCACTATTTGCTCTGCTGTGTGTTCCCTTGACCTATGTTCAGATTTAACAGAATTTGGATAGGTGTTCGACCCGCTATCACAACTGTTAACAGAAACACAATGTAGTCTGGTCCCTGATCTACAATAGAGACAAAAAGGCAAACACTCCTTACCTGGGCCTCCTGTTTAAGGCTGCACATTTTCTTCTTGGGATCCAGTTTTCCGCTTTTCAGCCACAGATCAGACAGTAAACAGCCTCTTTACACACAACAATTCAGTCGGAGGTCTTTTCATTCAAGAAGAACCATTTATGCATATTCTCCTGCGTACATGTCTAACCAGCCATGCACTCTGACCTGTAGCTTACCAAGGGAATTCCAGATTACAAGGATCACAATGTGAAATACGTTGTTAAAACCAGACTGTAGTTATCAGTAGGCTTTTCTAAGTGACAGCCGATAACACAGGAGGCTCGGGTTCGGAAAGTTTTAGTAGTGTACACAGGCAGGCTAAATAATATACAGTCCAAGTATGTGAGTTTTGTCTGACTCTATACAGTAAGCAGTTTCTTTATATAGTGTTTACAATCAGCTTTTGCCCACCTTACTGACGTGGTCGGTCACAGGGCATTTCCATCACTATGGTCCGCAATAGTCTATACATACGTGGGTGCTGGGGTCGTGCTTTTAAAATGTTTTCCCATGGGAATAACACAGCCTTGCAAGGCACCTTGTACATTACAGTGTCCTTCTGTGATTGTAGCTGTTTCAAGGACCCTAGACTGTTCGATACAGTGGACAGTTAATTTCTTAATACGTTGCTTTGTCTCTCTGGTAAGGAGTTGTACTGTTATCTTCGATAGAGCTCACAAGGCCATCCTCCTCTGGGGAAGGAGTGCTGTTATGCATGTACATACATTTATTGTTCTGTAACCCAGCAAATAATTAATGCTGACAGACATGAGCCTGCTGTACTGCTTACTGCCAGGTTCAGAATTCCATCACACTACAGCTTAGCTTCACCAATTACATGCAGGCTTAGTTCTACTGCCATATTGTACGGTACAATTCAATGCATTATATAGTATTTCGAGTCTAAACTGGAACTTCATATGTGTTTCTATATATTTTTCGAACAACATCCATCCGGCCATATGCATGTTGTTCCGTCCTTTACCTTGACCGTGTGTATTTGTCCGTCCGGCAACGCTACTCTCCACATGTGATGTCCCAGCTTCCCCTTCTTTGCCTGTAGCACCCTGTTAGGACGTCCTGTTTGGTAGGCACGTGTTCCGCTATATGTGATCGACTTCACTGCATAGATAATCATCGATGCGGTGGTCCAACGACCTGACTTGTCCACATGTGTACAGTTATGTGCACCGTGTCGTATGCAAACCTATATGGTTTGGACGGGTACATACTACATGCGGGATGTACACATTCTGCTGACACATTCACATGCAGCCATTTACATATCTGTACCTGCGGTGGGTTGGTGACATGTGGGGTACGTATTTGCCCGCGTGGCATTGCCTAACACAAACATCTTACCACATTTCAGGTATGCACATTGTGTGTGGTTGTATAGCTGCACACGGATGCTAGCAGGTGTGGGTGCAGAGGTATACATGGGTGGGACTGACATGTACAATGAGGCTATTGTGTAGTACATCCGAATGCATGGGTTCTGCTTCTGGATATTACACTTCAACATACGCCATCCAGTGTATGCAACAGAGACGTTGCTGGGTGTGGGATATGTTGCTATGCACATGTTTGCCTGTGTTTGAGGTATCTTGCTTCCTTACTGTTGTTATGTCAACACAGCTACCCGGCTATGTACTCTCACTACTGCTTGTGACCATTATGGTTGGCACCTTTTCCGATGCCCATAGTGGGGCATGTTATGTGGAAACTTCAGAATTTGCAGGACTACACATACCCACGGCTAGTGCAGTTGACAGAACTTCACTTGTTTGCCATACTATAAGCTTATTCTGTAAGCATTTGGGTTCCTTATTTATTTTCTTATGCCATGTCTGTGTTTCATATAGTAATGTACATGTTTTATGCTACTATTACATGTATATTGCGGGAATTTTCTTGGCAGGGGATCGGAGGTCATTTTCCATTTTTCTGATTGTTGCAGGGACACAACTGTCCAATCAGGGACTGTCCAAGGCACATTGGGACAGCAGGTAACTCTGGTGACCATGCCCATGTCGCTACTGGGGTTTCCACCTTTTCCAGTTTCCGATCTGGGATATTTCCGGGACTCACATCTGACTTTACAGGCCGACACATACACACGGTCACTATATAGCATAGAACTTCACTTGTTTGCCTAAATATAAGCTTATTGTTGTGGCAATTTGCTTGCTTATTCTGTTTCTTGTGTCATTTAGGTATTTCTGTTACAGAAATAACCAATTCATGCTACCATTACATTAAATACGGGATATCATTGTGTCCTACAATCGTAGCACATCAGCCATTTCTAATACGTGTTTTCAGGACACAACTGGCCATTGAGAGACTGCCCCAACCAAAGTGGGACAGGTGGTGACCTTAATCGCTGCTCCTATGTCGCTGCGGCGCGCTGACATGCGGCTGTACACCTCCTCTGAGTGTAAACACTGACGGTGCATTGCGGGACGAACGCGGTCTTATGCGTATCCTTTGCTCCTTGGACGGGTACACTTATGCCTTCGTGGCTTGTATTTGCTTCTCCGTTAATTTGGGACGGGTACTATGTTGCATACTGTACGTGCGTTTCATTCTGCACGGGACCTGGCTGCTGCCATTACTATTGTGGGCGGACCGTGGCTGTCAGCACATTAGGTTGCTCACCTCATGCCGGCTTAGACACGCCTCCAGACGCATCCTACCTGGGCTCGCTCACGTACACTACGCACGTGTCTGTGATTCCGGTGCACTCTCATTAATATGTATATGGCGCTACTGCGCCGGCTATTCACTGCACCGCTGGCGCAAGCCTTACGCCGGCCTTGCGCCGAGCTTCATGAATCCCGGGGACTGTTATCAGACTTCTTAACAGTGACAAATGCCCCAGATATGTCCTTATGGCGGATGCAACCAAAATTTTTGATAGAGTTAATTTACATTTTCTCTTTAATATATTGCCTTTATATGGTTTTCCTCAGGAATTCATAAGGATAATTAAGGTTCTATATTAGGAAGCTTCTACCACTATTCAGATAAATAAGCTCAAAACTAACCCTATACTGTTATCCAATGGTACAAGAGAAGGTTGCCCTCTTTCCCCATACCTCTTTAATCTTTATCTAGAACCTGTCCTTCTGTTTATTTCACATAAAATCTTCCATCACATACCTAGAATCTATAATACAAATATTATATTCTCTGCTTTTACTGATGACTTAAATATATATTTTCAACTTCCCACTACTGACCTCCCAAAAATACTTAAAGCTATAGATGAGTTCTCTGAAATCTCTAACTATAAGTTGAATCTAAACAAATCCCCACATATTTCCCATGAATCTTATGGGTCATAAGGAATTTTACTTTTCCATGAGTGAGATCAAGATAAGTTACCAGATAAAATACCTAGGAATAATATTTACTCCTGACTTTAACAATATGATAAAGAATAACCTATTGCATACATGGACCAGTATTGAAAGTGATATCAATAGGTGGAAGAATATTAATATGTCATTACTCTCAAAAGCTAGTGTTGTTAAGATGAACCTTTTACAGAGAATACTCTTTCAACTAAATGTTACTTTTTCAAATATTCCCCCAAAAATTCATTCTTGATATAGAAAAAGCTATATCAAGATTCTTATGGTACCCCAAATCCACTAGAATTAAATATGACAAACTTGTACTTACCAAACATAAAAGGGGATTGGGGGTTACCTGATTTCAAACTATATTATAGTATAATTACTGCCTACAGAGTAATACAGATAATAGGCCATGACCCGTATGTAAATACCTGGACACCCCAATGGACCAAAATCTGGTCTGAACCACTGAAATCCCTTGGGTATAACAGCAAATCCCTACCATTTTTAAACCTAAATCAAAATGGCATATTCACAAAGAATATACACCCACTAATTAAATACACGATTCTTACCACACAAAAATTATTTAAATCATTGCAATTATTAGATGCTTTTGGCTTTATACAACCACTCCACCTAAATCCCAACCTACTAATAAACAATAAACCCTTAAATCTAACAAATTAGCCTCTGATAAAAGATCTCACAGTATGGGAAATATACCAATGGAGAGAATCCAATATACAACAAATAAACTAGAACTAAATCTTACTAAAAAATATACTGTTATTCTTACCCAAATCCATTATCTTATAAATGCTAAATTCTCACAAACACAAGTCGACTTGCAGGATATTAACTTAGTAAAATTAATACTAGAAAACCTTGAGATGAAAGGGAAAACAATTTCTAGGACATATAAACTTGTAACAAACATAAAACACCGGAATTCTCTATTATTTTCAAACTATTGGCAAGAAAAAAAAAAAACAATCTCTGGCAGATGAAAATAAGAGACTGGCCATTGAGAATACGATAAAATTCATTATTTTTAAGAAGCTGCTATATACACAAATTATGATAAGTAACAATGTATACTATACCCCATCAAAACTAAATAAGTTCAGTTCCATCTTCTCTTCTATATGTCCTCACTGCCCAAACCAAACTACAGATATTCTCCATGTCATGTGGAAATATAACAAGGTACACAACCTATGGTGCTCTTTAAGAGCTAGGTTAGAGAAGATGGGATATGAAAAATCAACCCTGTCATGGGAGACAGCTATAATGCACATTAACACGACTCAACTTCCAAAAATAAAAAACATGTCCTTATCACGATGTGTGCCCTTATTAAATTTTATATCACTAAAAATTGGAATGTCACATCTCCAATTACATGGGAAGGCTTTAGCAACCTTGGTATTAAATATATCTCCTCTCACCTCACAAACTAGTTTATACAAAAACAAAAAAGAAACACTATTTTCAGAAATATTGGGGTTGCTTACTAGATATAACTCTTAACAAAGAAAGATTGTCTGTACACTGGCATGATAAGACAAATTTATATTATGCAATAACTGCATTATAACCAGTTTTTAGTTTTTTTTCTTTTTTTTTCTTTTTTTCTCTTCTTTCCCTTTTTCCTCTTTATATATCTAATTGTATTGTCTAATTACATTAAGTATAATAAGTGGTTGAATTTCTTCTACATTTATATTCTTCATAAAATATGTCCCTTTTACTATCGCTCACTTTCTTAAGTGATGTTAAAAACCTTTTATACTCCATTTGATGATGTAGTGACTTCTATTGTATATAATGTATATATATATTTCTTGTGTTATTAGTTTTTTTGAATGTTTCCTTTTTGTATGTACTGTTTGTTTTGTGTGTTTGATTGGATGTATACTGTTAATATCTGAAAACTCAAATAAAGAGATTTTAGAAAAAAAAAAAGATATGCCCTGTGACGGTACTCAGGGTTAATGAGTTAAGAGGTCTTGGCTAGGGTCGGTTAAAAAAAATTTACCAAAGAATTCTTGTGCAAACTGTGAATGGCATCAGTTAATTAGTGGGGGAGCTGAGAAACAGCATTGCTCCTTTATTTAGAAATATCTGTATTTAGCTGGTGTGTGTGTGTGTGTGTGTGTGTGTGTGTGTGTGTGTGTGTGTGTGTGTGTGTGTGGCTTGAATGCTCTGAATATTGCTTAGCTGTGGTTGCATTTAATTTTAATTTGAAGATCTTCATTTAAAGTTTGATCATTTCCATTGTGTATCTTATTCTAGTATTACATTTGTTTTGTTTTAAGTAGTTTTGTGTTCTGTTGGAGTTTTAAGAGTTCTTGACTTGGGTCAGTTAAAAAGTTACCAAAGAATTATTTTGCAAACTGTGAGTGGCTTCAGTTAATTAGGGAGGGGACCTGAGAAACAGCATTGCTCTTTTATTTAGAAATATCTGTATTTAGCTGAAGTGTTTGTGTGGCCTGTTTGCTCTGAATATTGCTTATCTCTGGTTGCATTTAAGTTTGATTTGAAGCTCTTCATTTAAGGTTGCAATTTTGCATCTTATTCTAGTATTACGTTAGTTTTAGGTTAAGTTTTCTGTTCTGTTGGAGTGTTAGGAGTTCTTGGCTGGGGTCAGCTAAAAAAGTTGCCAAAGAATTATTTTGCAAACTGTGAATAGCATCAGTTAATTAGTGATGGGAGCTGAGAAACAGCATTGCTCTTTTATTCAGAAATATTTGTATTTAGCTGATTGTGTGTGTGGCCTGCTTGCTCTGACTATTGCCCATCTCTGGCTGCATTTTCCCCTCACTCACCTTGTCCTCATCGTGTTTTTAAATTTGATGGCTTTTGAGTTGCCTGCCCCTACTATAAATCTCATTTTGCATACTCCTCCGAGTCCCATATCCTCAGTTCATACTACTGAGTAGAGAGAGATCATTTGGGATGGCCCACCCCCTTAGTTTCTGAGCCTTGAATTATCTTGTTTCCTCCCTTACCACTTTAACCTAAAAAAAGAAATTGTACTTTATTCATCTGCTTTTACTGCATTTATATTTCTTCCTACTTTATTTTGCTTTGCTGCTTGTTCGTAAAAGTATTCAATTGCATTTATTCTTCTGGATATATTACTGCTTGTTAGTAGTATTATTAAATTGTAGCGTTTATTCTAAGTCTTTTGGTTTAAGCGCTTGGCTTCAGGCCACTTGTTTTACATTAGGAAGGCTTGTGGTCTACACTCTTGTGGCAGGAGACGTATCTTACATCCTTCTATGTTGGGAATTGCTGGCTGAAGGCTTAGTGTGTCTGTTACTCTAAAAGGGTCTTCGTTCTGGTTTAAGCACTTGGACTTTGGGCTTCAGGTCAGTTATTTTATATTGAAAAGGTTTGTGGTCTACACTATTGTGGGGGGACAGTCTAGATTCTGCTCTTCCAAGCTGGGAGTTACTGGTTGAAGCCTTATTGTGATTGCTTATTTGAACTGTTTCTTTCTGAAACTGATGATCCTTGTTTGCTGTAGAATAGACTAGATTCATACCTGCTGAATCTAGCTCTGTTTGTATAACTTGAGCACTATTCCAGGCCATCTTTTTTTGGGGAGGGTTTCCTGTGTACCCTAGTGGCAGGAGTATGCAGTTGGAAGTCGTCTGGTTGAAGGTTGCTGGAAAAGGGCTCAGTTTTGAGCTTTTTTATTGGTTAATTGGTTAATTTGTTTAAATCAGTTTGCTCTTGTTTGCTACTGTTATATTTAAGCATGTATCTGTTCTCCTGTGTTAAATCAACCTAAACAGAATTTAAATATCTTTAGCATAGTCTGTTTAAAGGTTTTGCTATATCCAGATCTGTTTGCGAGATTCCTGTGTTTCCTGCTATGCCATCTTGTGTTGGCCAGGGCCTGCCTGCATTTAGTGGGAATAAGTGAACTGGTTAGAACTGGTCTGGTATAGGATGTTGAGCTAAGAGGTCAGAGACAGGGGTTGATTGGTCAATTCCAGTATTTTTATTTTAGCTTCATTTTTGTGGTATTTAATCCCTGCATTTGCATGGGTTTGTCCTTGTTTGCACAATGCACATCACCACTCTGCTGTTTTAACCCTTTGCAGGTATCTGAGCTGCATTTTTCCCTAACTAACACTCCTGTGCAAGTGAGGCCTCCACTTGCAGCTACAGTATTGATTTTATTCAGCCCTACTCACATCTATAGGTACTCTCCTCAGATAGTACCCACTCTACTATCCCTAACCACTCTTCCACAGATTCTGACAACCATGAACAGACAATTTCCTATGGTTTCTCTATCTAGTGTGGTTGATATGGGCATCCTGAGACAGTGTAGCAACTGCCTTATGTACATGGACAACCTTCTTCTACTACCAACCAGGAAAACAATATGTGAGAGATGCAATTACATTAAGAACCTAGAATCCTTGCTGTCTCAGTCACAAGCCAGTACATCTGACACTGAGAAGGTTGTCTGTGGAAACACTATGAACACTACACCTTTAACACCACCCACACCTGCACAACACACTCCAATATATGTGGAAGTTCTCAACAGATGCATACCTAAACAAAAGAGACCTCTGAAGCAAAAACACACATGCATATCACATCCCACAGCACCAAACATCACACACAGTACACACACCTGTGTCTCAGCCTGTAAGGCCCAGCCAGAAACCCAACTTACTAGTCATAGGAGACTCTATTGTGAGACACACAGATGTGCCCCTTACCAGGCTAGACAAAGAGGAAGTCATGGTAATTCACTTGTCAGGTGCTAGAATCCACCATATCACTCACACAATCAAATCTCTTAACAACAGGTACTGTAATGACTCTGTCATAGTCCATGATGGTGTGAATGACTTGAGATGAAGTTCTCTGGACTATATGAAGACAGACATGATTGAGCTCACTGAATATGTGTCCCAGGCAGGTATGTCCCTAGCCTTAAGCAGTATCCTACCATCATCCTGAATAATGCCACAATACAAACAGAAAATGATTGACATTAACAATTGGCTTAGTTTCTGGAGTTATTCCAAGGGGATTCAGTATCTGACAGCCTGTGAGGACATGATTGACAGACCACAATGCTTTCCCATAGATGTCCTTCATCTGTCTCTCCTGGCCTTCAGGCTTCTGGCAAAGGCTCTTGCTTCCCCCATAGTGCCTTTTTAGGCAAAGTCATGAGCACACAATTGCTAACATGAACAATTCTTCTAAACGAAATGTAAAGGTCATGCTGCTAAATGTTAGGTGTCTTAGCATGAAACTGCACTCATTGCAAGCATTCCTTACCCTGGAGGATGCTGACATTTGTGCAGTCACTGAAACCTGGTTCAAAGCTATGGAGAGCACCCTAGCCTTACCAGGTTACTCATCCTACCATACTTTCAGACCCCAAATGGAGAGCTACAAAGCCAAAGGAGGTGGAGTGTCAGTATTTATCAAATGCATACACACATTCAGGGTGGTCAAATGGTACAATGTACAGGAGACACTCCAAGTGCCATTAACTGTTGACAAAGCACCTATTCAAATCATAGCTAGCTATAGACTCCCAACCATGACACAGGATGCCCACTCCACCTATCTGGACTTACTTGAATCCATCAAGATTCAACCCTCTACCATGATCCTGGGTGACTTTAACTACCCAACCATAGAGTGGAAGACCTATTCTAGCCCAAACATGAACACCCAGAGATTCCTAAGCTTTGTCAATGCCAATGCATTGGATCACTTGATCGACACCCCATGAGAGGTGAAAATATCCTGGACCTAGTCCTGACCAACATGATTAGCCACTGTAGCACCCCTGCAGTGTCATCCTCCTTGGTAAGATCTGCCCATAAAGCAATCACTTTCAAAGTCACCATCTCCCCTGACCCCCCTTGTCAATGTCAAACAAAAAAAACTTTTCCAAGGCTGACTACAATCTCCTGACAGCCGGTATAAGCAACTTCATAGCCACCATCCTTTCAGTTGGAACTAGCAGCAATGTCCAAGCGTACACCAAAAAACTATATGATCACCTACATAGCTGTATGGACTCAGCAATACCTGATAGAACCAAATCATCTTCCTCAAGGAAGACTAAACCTGTCTGATGGACAGCAGAAATAAACAAACTCTATAATAAAAGGACAAAAATGCTGTCCAGGACCAAGGAGGAGCAGGTGCTAAGTTGAAAGTAATCTCTCCTTTGTCTGAATAAGATAATAAGGTCACTGGTGAAATAATATATGGCTAAATTCAAATCCAAATTGGCCACATCCACTAAAGACAATCACAGAGCCTTCTTCACATACATCCATAATCTCATAGTAACACCCAAATCTGCTGTGAACAGGTGGTCAATAACACCACATACACAAACATCATAGATATAGCCAACCTACTGGCAGTCAAGTCCAGTGAAAGATTCACCCTCTTGTCCCCCTGTCAGTAAACCAGGACATCTCCAGCACCTGCCCCCCTCTCCTCATCACCAGGGAGCAGGTCTTTAATGCCCTTTTAAAGGCAAAAAATACAGACTCCATGGGACTCGACAACATCCCTGTCTGTATCCTACATGAACTCAGGCATGAACTCTCAGCTCCATTAGTCACCCTATTCAAAGAAAGCATGAGCATTGGCTTCATCCCAGCCAAATGGAGGACAGCCACTGTCATCCCTCTACACAAAGGTGGAGCATCCACTGGCCTGATCTGTAAGGTCATGGAATGCATTATCATGGACCTTATAAACAAGGACATTGGCAACCTCCAAACACATGACCTCACACAGTTTGGTTTGGTAAAGGGGAGATCATGCCTGTTAAACATGGTTGACTTCTTTGAAATAGTCACCAAAGCCATGGACGAGGGGAAGACGGTGCACACCACCTACCTTGACCTAGCCAATGCCTTCAACACTCTGGAATAATAGATAAACTCTCCCAGCATGGCATCAACCTGTATGTAACCAGATGGATAGTTAACTGTTTCACGGATAGAATCCACTCAGTCAAAAAAGGGGAAGCCACCTCTAGTAGTAGACCTGTAACAAGCAGTGTACCCCAAGGATCAGTCTTGGAGTTTCTACTTGTTTGGAATATACTTTCCTGAGGTGCAAGCCAAAACCAGTGGTCTGTAGCCGACCACGTTTGCAGATGACTGTAATCTGGGCACTGTCTTAAATTCCCCTAGTGATGTGAACATCCTGCATGAGGGCCCTACCCAAACCAATGACTGGTGCCAGATACATGGCCTCAAACTGAAAGTCAAGAAATGCATCATTATCCCCTTTGAATAAAAAGGTATCCCCACTAATTATCACATTAATAACAACATGCTAAGCATGCAATCTCTCTGATTTTAGACCACTATGTTGCCTCTGTTGTATGGAAGTCTTTCTACATGGCCCACCTCATAAGTAAGGGCATTTCATTCAGGAACAAGGAGATCATTACATCCCTAAACTTCTCCTTTATCAGACCCATTATTGAGTACAATGTCCACTTCAGCATGTGCTTTGCCAAGCACATGCAGCATCTGGAGAGACCACAGGGGTTCCTGACCAGGAAAATCCAGGGTCTCAAACACCTATTCTATACAGAGAGGCTAAAAGCCCTGTTCCTCTACTCAGCCTCATACAGACTAATCAGAGGTGACCTGTGCCTGGCATACAAGGCCATCTCAGACCCAGTCTTGATGGATTTGCTGCATATCCATAACTCAAACTCCACTCATGCAACCCACACACAAGGGCTAAATCTGGTCTGGTGGGATAGATTTATCTCAAAAAGACTCCCCCATCTGTGGAACAGACTCCCTATCCATGTCAAGCAGAGTATCTCTGTAGCCCTCTTTAAGAGGAACATGGATGAGTGGATGGGAAACAGAAAATACACCCCTGGGATCTCACCTGTGTCCCTGCTAGACAGGGGAAACAGGTGCTGACTTTAGGGGAACATGGGCAAAATTCTTGGCTAGGCTTATAAGGGCCTAAAGGACAATAGCCTGGTATCATCCTATTAACCTATGAACATATTGACATTATCTACTATATAGGCTAGTAGTGCAGTGTTAGTACTATATGAAGGATGGAAGCCATGTTTTGTGGGTTCTTTCTGCAGCAGAAAGTTTAGCAATCGTTTTTGAATACAAGTATTTTGGAGAAGTGGGCAAGATTGCTATAGGTTTAATGTTAGTAATATCTGTTGAAGTTCCTCCTTTGTGCAGAGGATTAATGTGTGGCTTTTTTCCAGAGAGAGGGAATTTGGATTCCTGTATTGACTATTTATAAGGAATGAGACAGAATAGGCAAAAGTACTGGCTGCTATTTTAAGAAAAAAAATGGATACACCCAGTATTTCCAGATGCTTCTCTCTGCATCAAGCATAATTTCCTTTAAGGGAACACAGTGAACACACTCAGTCTGGAGTCATGATTTCTCCTCTCTTTCCAGGATGCCAATGAGACCTCCCACTGCACCCTGTCTATGAAACCAGTGCTTTGTGTCCCTACTCCAAGCAGCTGACACACACACATGCACACACACACACACACACACACACACACACACACACACACACACACACACACACACACACACACACACACACACACACACACTCTTGGAGATTTGACTTACACACACACACACACACACACACACACACACACACACACACACACACACACACACACACACACACACACACACACACACACACCTGCCCAGACTATAAGGTAGTGACACTGTCACCAGACACTCCAAAGCCAGCTATTCTAAGGCTCTTTCAAGGATAACCAACTATGCTGAGTGAAATTTATATTACTACAAATGATAGTGTTTAACCAATGCAGTAAGACTTTCAGGAGTGGCCACAAAGTCACCAAACAGATATGAGTATTCTCGAAGGTTAAAATATTTTCTATAGGACCAGCCACAATGAAAGTTTAGATATATTTAATAATAAACAATAAAAGAACATGGAAATACTAAATATTTATTTACAATAAACACCGGAGTTTCAGTCACTGGAAATATTAAAATAACACAGATGAGTAGTTTCATACAGATATAGAAAAACAGTACTTAACTAATCTCACTATATTTTCCTGACTGAGCTAAGGAATTACTATTCCCTGGTCACTTACTAGAGCAAGGCAAGATGAAGTAGGTGAAGGATCTTTTTCTGTCAGGTTTCAAAAACAGAGTGCTTTGAGACTTCATCTCATCTAGTATTAAAACATAATTATTGTTCTGGACTACCGAATGACATCACATACATCTGGTCATCTGACTTATGGTTTCCATATTACCCCCTTTTCTAGTAACTGACCCAGAATCGCGCACATATGTGTCAATAATACTCATACATAGAGCTTTGCTAAGATCTGTTGCAGTATCTGGAAGTCATCAAACAATAAAACACTTCCACTCTTCATACAGGAGCTAATAAACAATTCTCTGGCACAGGCATTTCATC
This sequence comes from Protopterus annectens, assembly GCF_019279795.1. Lineage (NCBI taxonomy): Eukaryota > Metazoa > Chordata > Ceratodontiformes > Protopteridae > Protopterus > Protopterus annectens. Next base: position 1,579,364,243 of record NC_056732.1, on the reverse strand, counting down.
TCTGGCTGCAATCAGAACTGTAAGATACAATATTTATGGCCTAAATTAAGTAATTTAATTTCATACTATTTTTCAAAGTTAGCTGGCAATGAGCTTAACCTCTTTTCTTTCATTCTCCTCTGTTACAGCATTAATTTCAATAGTTATAATACAGTCTGACATACAAGCATATTTCTTTTTCTGTCCAGCAGGACACACTGTTGGTATATTTTTAATACAAGCAGCTTTGCAAATAAATTTGTCAACACAAACATCTGTACAAATCAGTTTGATATACAAATAATGCATAATTGTTTACAAAACTCCAGTTAGCTATACTAGCATATGTTACACATCCACTTCCATACTTCTCCTGGCATAGCTGGCAATACCTCACATTGTCACAGTCATCAGCTGAAGTAGAACATGGTTTGAGTTGTTTGAGTAGTTTTATATAGGATGTGAGCACAGGTTTGCAGGTGAAAGTGGATGTGGTGATACATGGCTGTTGGGTAGGGTTAGGATTAGATGTTGGAGAATGTTCAGAGATGCTATACTATCTATGAAATAAGAGTTGAATTATATTGCAGTTTCAAGTGGTGAGTTACTGGGAAAGGGGATAGGGTTGAATTTTTGGCTGGGATGCAAGATTTCTTTAATGACTGTCCAGAATTCTTTAGGATTGTGTTTACCATTATTCTGAAAGTTACTAGAGTATAGTTCCTTGTCTTCATTTGTTTGATTTTTAGTACAATTGTGAAGCATTCTGAAGTTTTCAAGACATTGTTTTTTTTATATTTTTTGCCATTATTTTGCTGCTTTTTCTTTATTCTGCATTAGCATTCTGCTCTTTTTGGATAGCCATATTGCATTATTTGTTTGTAGTTTATTCCTTCTAGTAGGTGCAAGGCTATTTAGGATATTCAGGAAAGTTGTACTGAATTCATTTACAGCATCATCTATGGGGAAACGTTTTAGGAAGTTCCAGTTAATAGATGATAGGGTAGCAATGAACATTTCTGAGTTAAACTTTGGAAAGATTGCATGTTGTTATAAACATGCTGTTTAAGTGGATATGTGAGATGTCTGGTTGTATAAATTGGCAATTAATCATGAGAGCAAAGCCTGAGCAATCAGCCAAAGCCACCTATATAATCCAAAACCAAATGTAAGTTATTTCTATTATGCAATGATGTTTCTTAAAAAAGAAAATATTTACCTTTCTGAAGTAGTGCCATTGTATTGCGGAGCTGAATTTCCTTTAAGTGTTGTTACATTAATGGCAATAGCCAGACACATACTATGCATTCCAGCATGTGTCATTTGTATTGACATTTTCCATATACATGTTTAGGTGACATATATTTGAAGTGGCAAGTATAAGTGCATTTCAATAACACATCTGACTTATTTAATTAAGAAAAAGTGTTGCCATTTAATGTTGCACTAAAAGGATTCATTAATCTATTTATAATTTGCATCTGAGACTAGAATACAATAATACTGCCCAAGCAATTTTGTTTGTATGTGAGAACATGCTGACATTGTGCACATCAAAGTTTCTGGTAAAGTGGAACTGCCATCCCAAATAGAACCAAGATGCTCTCCTCCAAAAAAAGGAAGCCAATTTGGTGGTCCCCTGCCATAAACAAACTTTACAACAAAAGGAAGAAAGTGTTGCAGAAAAGAGGAAAATCCCAGGATGCAAAAAACTCCCTTAGCAGCCTCAGTAAGAAGCTGAGATCCCTCATAAAATCCTCCAAAGCTAGTTATGAAAATAAAATTGCCAAAGATTCCAAAGACAACCACAAGGCATTCTATAGCTATGTCAAGAATCTAAATGGCAATACTCAGATCTGCTCTGAGCTACAACAGAATGGCATTAAATATACTAGTCCCAAGGATATTGTCAATATCTTGGCAGATTGATTCAATGCCGACTTCACCCCTCTCTCACCCCATGAAGGGCCTATCTTAATACCTAAAGATTGCCAAATTACAGTAATAACGGCCACACAGGTAAAAACTGCACTCTCCAAAGTTAAGAATACAGCATCCATGGGACCAGACAACATCCTAGGCTGTGTACTACATGAACTACAAAATGAACTGGAACCTCAGTTAAGTGTCATGTTTAATCATATCCTCACCTTAGGCTTCATGCCCACTGAGTGGCACAGCTACAGTTATCCCACTCCACAAGGGGGGATCCACCTGGGATCCTAGGAACTACTGCTCCATCAGTTTGATGAGTCTGATTTGCAAGGCCATGGAATGTATTATCATGGAACTTATAAACAAAGACATTGGCAACCTTCAAACACTGGACACCACCCAGTCTGGGTTCGTGAAAGGCCAATCTTGTCTCCTGAACCTGATTGACTTCATCAAATCAGTCTCCAGAGCTATAGATGAGGGTAAGGCAGTCCACACAGCCTATCTGGACCTTGCCAAGGCCTTCAACACCATCCCCTATTCTGGAATCATAGATAAACTTACTAAGCTGAGCATTAATCCCTACGTCACTTGATGGGTTGCCAACTGGCTTACTGACAGAACCCACACTGTAAAAGTAGCCGACTCCAAATCCAAGTCCAGACAAGTGACAAGTGGAGTACCTCAGGGTTCAGTCCTGGGACCCTTCTTGTTTGGCATCTACTTCTCTGAAGTACAGGCCAACACTAAGGGACTCTGGCTAACAAAGTTCACAGATGACTGCAAACTGGGAGCCATTATTGAATCCCCAAATGATGTGGATATTCTACAAAAGGGCCTTACAGAAACAGATGTTTGGTGCCAGAGCCATGTGCTCAAGCTCAATGCCAAGAAATGTATAGTTATCCCCATTGGGAAAAAAAACACATACCCATGAATTACCACATAGGTGGCAGTACACTAAACACTGAAAGTGTGATAAGAGACTTAGGGACACAGGTGAACAGTGGTCTCAACTTCGATAACCACATTGCCACAACAGTCAGGAAATCCTTCTATGTGGCACACCTCATCACTAAGGACTTTTCATCCAGATTAAAGGAGGTCATTGTCCCACTTTACTCATCCCTCATTTGACCTATTATAGAATACAACACCCCATTTGGTATGTACCACTCAAGATATCTGCAACAACTGGAAAGGCTGCAGAAATACCTCACTAAAAGAATCACAGGCCTAAACCAGATGCCCTATGCTGACCATCTAAAATAACTCCAGCTATACTCTGTCGCATATCATCTACTCAGAGGCGATCTCTGCTTAGCATACAAGACCATGTCAAACCCAGAGCTGTTGGACATGCTACACTTAAAGAAACCCCAATCCCTCAGAGCCACATGCTCAAAGGATCTAAATCTCATCACAATAAACAAAACATGCTGGAGGGATTGGTTCCTGAGCCAGAGACTCCCCAGACTCTGGAATAGACTGCCCATACATATCAAGCAGAGCGCCTCTTTGGCCCTCTTCAAAAGGAACCTTGACGATTGGATCGGAGATAGGAAATTCACCCCAGGTACCACATCAGTCACCCTGCTAGACAGGGGTCCAGGGAAGTAAATATTGTGGGAAGAAATAGCCAGGGAATTGTTATGGCTAGGCTTGTATAAGCCCAATGGCCAATAGCCTAGTACCAACCTATGAACTTATGAACTTATAAAGCTACCTATTTCATTAAATGACGTGAATTTTCTGTCCCACTTAGAGGCAAGTAGGAAAATGAAGTGTGATTTTTCTACTTTTCATAACTGCACTCACACTGATTTGTATTTTGGTGCAGTATACCTGCTGGTACCAAACTCATTTGTCTGGGTAATCTAGAACTAATCATATATAAACACCAAATGCTCTGTCCATTTGGTGCATACATTTACAAATATCATTTCTTTTTGGGATGCATAATTTATAATTTACATTTGGTTTCTTAAGCAGCACCACATTTCCTTTTTCTAGCAACTGTCTCTCTTGTTTGGTCACAGCTTCTATGAATATTAATCTGCTTCTGCAAAAGGGTGTGTATCTCCATTCCTGGCTTATATTGTTCTTTATTTGTATTCAAGGTTCTGTTTATCCCTTCTTTGTTTGCATATTTTGCCTTTTAGCTCAGCTACCACAGGCTATCATACTTCACCCAGTACACGCAGAATAGATGATTACTGTAGTTAACTAATTCCTTTTATTTTGTTAGTACCATTTTTTACCAGTGTGCTACCTCTCTTAGGTTATGTCCTATTACATCAAAGAAGGCAACATAGCAAGCTCTGAATCACAAGTGTTTTGGTTCTATCTTCATTCACGATGAACTGAGTTTGTGTACCATTTTGGTCAACAAAGGCGCCAATCAAAGAGGCATAAAAATGAACAACTCAAGACAATCTGTGTTCGTCAATCCACAGAGATGTACTCTGTTATGCCTAGCCACAAAGGTATCACCTGCGATGGCCCATTGTTGTGCTTCTTTGCAGATAAACCTGAGGAAATTGATACCCAAAATTCCATAATGAGAATGGGTTTCTCTAACTCCAAAAAATAATAATGTTTCACCTGCCATCATATAGTATAGTTATACTTGTGTGTTTCCTTTGCTTGCTATTGCCCTCTTCCAACTTTCCTATCGCCCCCATTTAGTCCCATTTCAGTGATGAACTGGGTTAGTACTTTGCTGTGCTCATCCTCTGTAGGCTATCTGTGGTGGCATTTAAGTGGTGTTTTATTCCACATGTGGATGTGCACAAACATGTATCACACTAATCTTTCTTGGCAAAGGCATCTGTCATGTTGGCCATGTTCCATCTGTAGCAGTATTTGTCTATTGAAGTAGCTTAGCACTAGTCTTATAACAGAGCAGTTCTGTTTTACTGCACAATCCTTTCCTCAACATGCTGCTACTAAGCTTACCCTAATGCTTATCTAATTAACTTTGTGCTGTGTTGTAGTATCTGCTTCATGTGATTCATGACTTCATGAGCATGTAGCACTTGTCTGTGAATCCCAGCATATGTGGTTTCATTTTGACAGGCAGATATTTCAGACCATCTTCACTTTCAAAATGTATTGTGCTACCACCAGTACAGAGAAAGTTTTAGCTAATTCTTCCTCTACTTTTTTCCCTAGGTTTTCTTTGTCACTGTGCTACCAGCCAATAGGTTCTCCACCAACTGGACTCAAGCCCATTTGTTCCCCTGTGCACGTATCAGCCACAGAGATGACAGCTATCCAGGGGAAACAATCATGCAGGCAGCCAAGAAAGAACCTTGTGCCTCTGCCGACATTTCTTCAACCATCCTCTGCCAGGGAAGTGATTCTGCCATCCCAGTAGCCTAAGAATCCATCATCACACTTCCAAATCAGTGACATTTATGTTTCAGAATAGACCCTAATTGTCCCTAGGCTGAGGAACTACAAAGCACCACCTCCCCCTTTGTCATTCTGCTTCTACTAGGGTGTAGGCTGATGAGAGTACTTATATTTAATCCCTAAACTCATCCTTTGTGGTCGGCATGAGCAGTCATATCACCTCAGTGGAGTCTTATGTCTTCCTATGATACACATGCTCTCCCACACAGGCAAATGTACATTCCTAGGACTACCATGATTGGCTTGGGAGTACCAAGTCCATCTCCTTATCATGAATGGTCCTTTTCTATTGGGAAAGCCTTCACTTTCCATGGGAACATTAGAACTGCCAGAAAACCAGCAATCCATCCTCCCAAGGATGGGTGAGCCATCTCCCAGTCTCATCCCATCATAACAGTCATTCAAATTCTGTTCAAACTAGGTTCATCTGGTTGGGAGTCACTGCATGTTCCTTCTGTGCCACAGAGCCAAGTTACTCTTCCTTAAATGTTCATACCTTGATTTTTCTTCATATAGTTGCGCTTCTCCAATATTTTTTTTGCATAAATTTAATGAGTATAAGGAAGGTATACAGCCTTGTCATACACCTTTGCCAGGATCTAAACTATTCAGTTTATCCTTGTTTTTTCTAACCAAAATGTATTTCTTGATCGATACAAAGACCGTGTCAGAACTATCAGATGTTTTGTTCTACCCATACATTTAGTGTTTCTCAGTGCTTTTCATGATTTACAGTCTAAGACATTGCAATAAGCAATGAAACACATGCAACTATCCTTTTAACATTCTTTTGTCTTTCCAGTGATCCAGCTCATATCCAGCATGATGTCTCTTGTACCTTGTTGTTTCCTGAATCCTGTTTGCACTTCTTGTACCTTGTTGTTTCCTGAATCCTGCTTGCACTTATATTCTTGATACATTCCAATCTCCACTGAATATTCTTGCAAAGAATCATGCCAGCATGTGGGATCATGCTGATTGCTCAATAGTTTCTATAATCAGTTGAATTTACTTTCTTCAGTATTGGTCTAGGCAGTGCCTTATACGTATTGTAGGAGTTACATCCAAGTGGTACGAACCGTCATTGAGAGTCCATCAATGCATGGTGCTTTGTTCATTGGTAAAGGTAACAATCCTGCTTCTTCTTTTCTTTTTACCATCACTTCATGTTTATATGATACATGTTGAACCAGTTATTCCAGTTTTAGGCTGGACTTTAGTTTTTAGTTCATGTAGTTTTAAAAAGTGGATCTTGTTCCTCATGTATCCTTGTGTGCATTATTGTAGTACTTGCTTTTTTTCTCTTACAGCACATAGGACATTTTGACTAAGTTGTACAATTATGTTTCTTTCTCCTCTGGCTTTAACTGCTCTGTTTCTGAGCACTATTTAAAATCTTATCAGTCAACCATTTTGATTGCTTTTGCTTTTGTAGTGTCTTTTCATTTTCTATAAATTTAACTTTCTTAACGTCTTTCCATAATTCTTCTGATACTCCTCCATTTGTTCCTAACGCAGCGAATGCATTTTATAGTGAGTCTGGAGGTACTATTGACATGTTCAGCAATATGACAGCCCAGCAAAATAGTTCCTTCACTGGTTGCTGATGTAAAGGATTTAATGGTAGTTAATTATTAAACGTTCAAAGCAGGAACACTGAGGGTTAGTGGGGTGAAAATGTCTAGTTATGGCAAGCTGAGAATGTATTATTTATTGGTATTTGTGCAGATCTATATGAAAATTTCCCAAGTACAAGCATATAATGGTTGATAAACAGTAAAAAGGAGATGTTCCAGGTGGTAACTAGGGAAGGTCTCTGCAATAACAGGTGCCATTGGCTAGTACTGATCTGTATGAGCAGGGAGAGGTGGAGCACTGTAAATATGGCTATCTGTGAACATTTCTCAGCAGTATGGTTGGAAAAGAAAGAAGGAGCACGTGTGTGTGTGTGTGTGTGTGTGTGTGTGTGTGTGTGTGTGTGTGTGTGTGTGAGTGTTTATGTGTGTGTGTGTGTGTGTGTGTGTGTGTGTGTGTGTGTGTCTGTGTGTGTGTGTGTGTGTGTGTGTGTGTGTGTGTGTGTGTGTGTGTGTGTGTGTGTGTGTGTGTGTGTGTGTGTGTGTGTGTGTGTGTGTGTGTGTGTGTGTGTGTGTGTGTGTGTGTGTGTGTGTGTGTGTGTGTGTGTGTGTGTGTATTTTAAGGGTGGACAGGGATAGATACTTACTAAATGGCAGACAATAGATAAAAAAGACATTGGCTGATGGTAATTTGGGAAGAATTTCTGGAGGAGGAGGAGGAATGAGGGAAAAGAGGAAAACATAATATGGAAAAAGGAGCTCAGAAGTCAATGGATGAGAAAGTGACCAGGGAAGAGAGATAGAGGCAAGACTCCATGGGATCTGTGAATGAAGATGATATCCTAAGGGAATCACCCAAAGAGAAGCTGGTAACTAGCAGGTATAAGTACATGGGGCTACAGTGGTTACACTGTAATGCTAATAATGGCAACAGCTGTTGCTTATTTGTCTCTTTTTTGTTGTTCTGTTGCAGTCCTATGATACTGAGCCTGCTAAGAGTCAAGGGTGGTATGGAGCAAAGCTTTGGGTGATGATGGTACAAGAAGAGAAGAGGTGAAGTTGGAAAATAAGCAAATTAATGAGCAGAGATAAAAAAGGTGATGTGTTACTGCAAGAGTAAGAGCTGTAGCAGATGAGATGGAATGCTGAATTGAAATTGACTGGGCTGGGCTAAATACCAGTGACCGAAGGTAAGAGGGACAATGCTGAAGAAAATTTACCTGGGTTGGGCTAAGTGCCAGTGACTGAAGGTAAGACAGACAATGCTGAAGTGGAATTTGTTGGCTGGGCTAGGTGCCAGTGACCAAAGGTAAGAGGGCCAAGGCTGCAGACTAGGGATATTGTATGGACTATTTTGCAAACAGTTTTAGGTAACAGGCTGTCAAATGAAAATGTTTAAAATGTTCATACATGTATGAGGGGATTAAAAAAAAGAAAATGGTTTATTCTGTATGTTTTTACATATTAAATCAGAAGACTCAGATCATAATGTTTTACAAAATGCGAAATATTGATTGCCAAAAATTGACTGTTATTATTAATAGAAATTAGAAAGATAGGGAAGTTTATGGGGAAAAAGAATGTTGGGGGGGTTCTGAGTATGAATGGTCATATAAATATGATGTGTAAAGCCAGGAGGGAAAGTAACTTTAAACATTGGGGTAATTCAATAAACCCTACATGGAGCAATACTCCATGTAGGAATGGTATTGCGTCCCGAACATGGAATATTGCCACCGAGCGATCCAGAAAACAGGACTGGGGATGTGCATGAGCGTGCAGACTGTGCGAACATAGAGGTGTCTGCAGAATGCAAATCACCTCATCCACTGGTGAAAAACATGCAAATGAGGTGATTTTGTGATCCAGGAAGCAGAAAGGCATCTAGGTAGGTGCCATGTCTGCAGGAAAAATATACTGGGTTAGAAACTGTTTTTTGGAGTATAAAATTTAAACAGGGGCTGTAACAGCCGAGATAAACACCAGTATATGTGACAGTAGTCATGCAAATGACCAGATCTATGGCCAATGACATGAAAAATTAATGCAATATATTAACAATGAATGTTTTTTCTTTAATACATATGCCATGTTTAAGTGGCGCTCAGCAGTGCGCAAACATGTCATTAATAAAAAAAATAAATAAATAAAAATGTGTAAAATATTAAATATAAAGCTATGCAGTCTTATTGCATTATACTGGCCAGTATGCAGTGTCATACAATGGAAGGTAATAGTGGTAGCTAAGGAGATAGGCCCTGATGTAGTGGTGTATCCAGGGTATACGCAATTAGAGGTATGTAATAGAGCCAGGGTTACTGAATCGCAGAAAGGACCACCATGTCTGTAGGTACTAACTGTGGTAGGGCTAGAACTGTGCTGGTGTAGGCAGAACAGATAGCTAACATTAAAAGGGGGTGTGTCATTGCATGTTTAAGTGGATTTGAGCTTAGTGGCACCTGTTTGTGCTCAGCTAAGCACAGCTAAGTGGGGGGGGGGTATCTGATGCTCCTAAGCTATACTTTGCCCCAGGGTGCATGTTTTACCTGGTTAAAGAAATGCTAAGCATGTCTGTGTACAGGGGAGGGTCAAATCTGCTGAGCAGTGTTTACAGTGGCTCTGTGGATTTGCTGGGGCTTAGAAGTGGAAGAAATCCAAAACAAAAATATAAATAAAATGAAATAGCCCAGGAAAGCCAATGAAGTATAAATGACTAAAAAGCCCTGTTCCACTGACACTGGTCCATTCACACCCATCAATAATATAGATGACAAGTGGAATGTATCATAGTCAGCCAATCACACAGGCTGTATGTGCAGCACACCAGTATAAAGTATGCATACACCCATCAATCTGATTTTTCCCACATACTCTGCACCATTGGAGTACACACTTGGGAATTTTAACTGAAAAATGATAGGGGCTGCTGCTGCTTTTCTACATCAGTATGTGCTACAGGCTGAGGTCATTGATGATGATGATGCTGACAATAGGCCCAGACTGAGGAGGAGAAGAGTGTTCAGGCCCAGGATAACCTTTCAGGGGCTGCATGAGCTGGAGATAGTAGACCACTACACGGTGGACAAAGATATACTACAGGAACTCACTGAGCTCTGCCACCCTCACCTCAGACCCAGAGACAACAGAGGGGAACCCATCCCAGTGGAAACAAAGGTATGTATAGCCTTACAGATACCAGCTACAGGTACTTTCCAAAGACCTACTTGTGACATCATGGGGGTCTCACAGGTACCTGCATCTGGGGTACTCCACCAGTTCCTGGATGTCATGCAAACACATGCCATTCAGCACATTTATTTCTTCAACACCCCTGAGGAGAAGACCAGCAATGCACGTCTATTCCACCATGTAGCACACTACCCAGAGGTACTGGGTGCCATAGACTGCACTCATGTGCAAGTCAAAGCACCACCTGGTGAGGAGGGTAGAGTCTACATCATCTGCAAGGGGTATCACTCCATCAACTGCCAGGTCATGTGCAATGCCCAGGGCATTATCATCAATGTGTGTGCTGGCAGCCATGGCAGTTATCATGACTCCCACATCTGACACACATCACAGCTGTACTAGGCATTTGCCATGGGGGGACATCCCATATAACCATCTAGTGGGGGATGCTGGTTATGCACTGGAACCATAGATGATGACACCCATCAAAAATGCACACACACCAAATGAAGAACATCATAATGAGGCACACACACAAACTAGGAAAATCTATAGATCATGTGTTTGGGCTGCTCAAGTCACGGTTCTGCTGCCTTGACATATCTGGTGGAGCCCTGCAGTACTCTCTAACCACCTGTGCACACATGTTCATAGTATGTGGCATTCTACACAATATGATCCTACAAAAACAGCTGTGGCAGGAACATCACAGGGAAGGGAGACACAGCCCCCCGCCATTGCCAAGGTCCCTACAGGCACAGGGGGACTCAGAGGAGGCACCCCCTGAGCCTGGACCTGTAGGCAGACGTAGGCATGCCCAGTACACCCTGACTTGGCAAAGAGGGAATGCATAGCACATACACTAACAACCTATGGACCCAGTGACTGATATCTCACTCTAACTCACATGCACACAGTAAAATGGATGCCAGCCACATCACACCACCTGTACCTTACCATGTATTGGCCGTGTACTGCGTGCATCATATAGAGACAGCCCTGAAGCACTGTCCTCTCAACTGCTGCAGGTACAAGGTAAGTCACTCTTCTTAACAACAAATGAATGGGGTAGTAGACTGTTGTAGCATATGTATGGTATTGCTGCATGTATGTAAGAGAATGGAGTGGGCTACCAGGATAGCAGCAGACAAAGGACGCTGTGTGGGAGAACAGGAACTCACTGCCAAATACTGGCTGCCCCAGATTATGCAGTAGGCTCCAAGCCACCAAATCCCACTGCACTATGTGAGGGACTTGCAAACAGTGGGGTCATAGGACAGATGCATGGATGTCAAAGTTGTAGTCCCATACATACCCCTCAACCTCTTAGAGCAAGAAATCTGTACAAAGCCATAAAAAATGTAGGCCAAAGGCCCAAAACAGGGAGAATTGTTAAATATTGCCCTTACAAATGTACACAGTTGATAGGTTTTCCAGTAGCATAAATTCTCTGAGGGGTAAGAAGTCTGAAACTCAAATGTCTGTCATTACTTTCTAACTTCAGTCTTAAATGATTTGCCAGTAATTTTCCAGACTACCACAATGTTATGAGAAATGGACCTAAAATGTGAGGCAAACATCTGGACACTCTGTGGAAATCTGTACAGTTGAGAGGTATGGTCCCCCAACCCCTACACACCCATCCTTCCATAGAACTGCAGTAACAGTTATGTTTGTAAGGTAATAGCAGCAGGCCACACATTCCCAGGGCTCTCCCAATCAACTTGCTAACATGTTCCATTTACACAATATGCAAATGTCAATGTGCAATCTATGTGTGTGTTAATAGTGTCAGGAAGTGCACAGCACTGGCTGCTGGCTGTTGTGGCTCACTGGGCTAAGTACATTACTGTGGGTGCCAGAGTCCATGGTTCAAGACTGGTTGTGTCTACTATTTTGCATGTCAGCTACACCTACAGTAGGTTTTCTACAGGTTGTCCAGAAGTCAATATTTGTTACTGCAGGAAAGCTGGACAATAGAGGGACAGGGGGGCACAGATATGGACAGTCTGAGTAACCTAGATGGAACCTACTGGAACAGCCGGTTGTAACAAGTCAGTCTATTGCCAGGATACAAAGGCTGCCATGTAACTGTGTCAGTATTCATAACAAGTCAATCGGCACCATCCATACCCTAGGTATGTCAGGGTTTCTCAAAATGTCCACACATATGCCTCATATATCTGTTCTGTTTGTCATAACATTGCATTTGTCTGGCAAACTATTGCATTTGTCTGGCAAACTATTGGCCAAACAATACAGGTTGATGTGAAAACATCAGTGACTGATGGTTGAGATGCAGACTTCATACCCATAAGAAAATGCAAGCTAATACAAAACCAGTCTAACAACTGTCTACATTTGGAAGAGCAATAATAAGACTGTCCCCATGTCTGGCCCATGTCCGACTGTGATATATGGCCCTGTCAAGATGTCTGCCTGTAAGAGTTTGAGAGGTATGGCCAACATGTAGCCTTGGAAGAACAGTGCAACACAAATTGTCTGTGGACCACAGCAGCTGTATGGGCCACAATGCTGGCCAACCTGCTAAACAGATACAGTCAGAGGTGTGTAGTTCATAACCCTGTGTGTGATATTACAACTTCTACCCCAGTCACACCATAACTACAACTACATAAGAGCAGCAACTGTGGACAAAGCCTGCGACTGGAGCAGAGCAGGGCAAAGGGCCACATATAAGGGGACGGCAGAACCACAGGCCCCACTGTACAGACTAGAACACTTAGTGCAGTAGCATGAGTTCCCTGCAAAGTATGGAGTCAGTAGACAAATGTCTGTCAGTGGTTCCTCATATTAACCTCTACTGATCTGCCACTGATATACCAGGACATCACACTGCTGTGCAAAATGTAGCTCACATATTAAGCAAAACTCTATCAGTCCAATACACTCTGTACCCACCCTAGCTATGACTCAGTTAATAAGGATAGCACACAGCCAGGGGATCCCACAGCCAGTATATCTGTGAGGTGCTGGACTGTTTACAGAGGCTCATCAGCTAATCAGCTGTAGCACACAAAATCCTGGACCTGAGTACAGGTAGGTCTGGACTGGAGTCCCACTCTTACTATTGATGGTTATACTGGGCATGCTCCTACAATTGGCACTTTCAGCACATGTCTGAACCCACATCTGATTACAGAACTGGAATGTACATATATTCCTTCTGCATACAGACAGCTATGTACACTATAACTGTCTATCCCCACCCCCATCAGACATGTTTACATCCATCTATCTGTATGTGGTACAAATATGATTCATCTGGATCTGTTGACTGTGATATACATGCAGATATATAGATAACATATACAAATATATCATTTACAGAGAGGCAGACAGGAGGGAGAAAAACAGAGAGACAGAGAGAGAGAGAGAGAGAGACAGAGAGAGACAGAGAGAGACCCTGAAAGACATAGACTGATGATCTGCAACAGCCACATGTGCACCGATTTTAACCAGTGGTATGTGCAAATACCATGGTGAGGCCCATTGTGTAATAGTAGGTAGGGAGGGGTTGCAAGACTGCTAATTGTGGGTGTGAAGTGTGTGTGTGTTGATTATACCATTTTGAGGCCTGTTCCCCCCTGCTGGCCCCCCCATTACATTAATTTACAGGGCCTGGTGATGTCATTCACCTTAGATGCACTGTTTGACACTCTCAACTATATACAGTTTTGCAGAATGTCCAGATGATTGCCATATATATTTGGACTGTGTGTCATAAAATTGTGGCATCCTGGCAAATCACTGGCAAATCATTACGAGTTGAAGTCAGAAAATAATGACAGACAGCTTAATGTCAGTCTTCATACCCTTCACAAAAGTAACGGTAATACGAATCCTGTCACTCTATCAGTATCTAAGTTTGTAAGAGCAATATGTAAAAACTTACCATATTTTTGGGCCTGTATCCACCCATTATTGAAGTCTTTGTCCACATGTACTGTTCTAAGAGGTTGAGAGGTATCCCCTAGTTGTATAAGCTCAGTGGCATATGTAATAAGGATATAGTGCATGCAACTAGATAGGTAGGGGTTTTAATCTCACTACTTGCAACTGTATGAGTGTATTTGTCTGTGTATGCATATCCCCTGTAGCAGCATGGCTGGTGTGTGTATGTGTTTGTGTGTGTGTATATATGTGTGTGTGTGTGTGTGGGTGTGTGTGTGTGTGTGTGTGTGTGTGAGAGTGTGTGTAATGCTTCTATCATTTTGTGTGCCTGTGCCACCCTGTTAACTCCACCATCACCAACCTATTCATGGCCTACATAGGTCATGCACCTTAGTTGCAGAGTTACACATTTTCAAACACAATAGTACTGTGGTGCATGCAATATGTACGGTGGGATATAGTGTGGATAACTAGATAGATAAGTGTTATAATTCCAAAAGCTGCAATTCTCTCTGCATAAGTGTTCGAATGCATGTCCCACTGCAGCAGTGTGTGTGTGACATGGTTATACCATTTTAAGTGCCTGTTAACCCCCCAGTGGTAATCCTGACAGCACCTGCAGATATCAACCACATGAATTGTGGTGGCAGACAGTGCAAAACTGTATGAGCTCTGTGGTTCATGCGCTATGTATAACTAGCCAGGTAGGTGTTCCATTATCAACAAGGGCAGTTCATGAGTGGGTGTGTTTATGTATGTATGTATGTATATCCCCTTGCAGCATTGTGCCTGTGTTAGGGCCACAAATATACCTCCCGACCTCTTAGAGAAAGACATCTGGAGAAAGCCATACAGAAAAGTGGGACAAAGCCCAAAAATGTGGGTCAATCTTTAAATATCGCTCTGACAAACATACAAAGTAGATAGCATAACAGGTTGTGCCAATGACACAAACAATACAGAGGTCTGCAGAGTGTAGGACAACATTTTCTAAGGTTGTCTACCACTTGTATAAAGTAGTTATTTCACACCAGAAGCACCTTACTTGTATGAGAAATAGCAAAATCTATGGTACTGTGACACATAGAAGCTGTTGGCAAACCAAGGGAAGTCCTGTCTGTTGCACTTGCTGTGGGTTATGGTATGTCCTGCCAAGTGTCATGATACTACAAGAAGTGTTCCACATTACACATTTGATAAGGTGTCAACCCTACTCTGTGCTGCCTATGTGTGTGCAATATGTAGACATGTGTATTCTCTTTGAGTAGCTGCCACTCCTAATGACCCACGTGTATGAAGGCATGAATGCTAACCATCACCTCCCACATATTCAGGTACAGCGTAAAGCTCTGGCAACTGTTAGTAGTGTGCTGTCTATCACTGACCCACAAAATAATGTTAACACACTGCAATGGGGTCATACAGTGGGTATAGAATGGTGCCCAGGTCCTGGCCTCCAGCTGAATGCAGAAAACAGTACCATCATACCATATGTCGAGGACATGGGCCCACTATTTCTCACATAAATGTCAACCCCATAAACACGCAAACTGCGTTGACAGACCTGGCTACTCAGGTTGATAACACTGTTGCATTCAGCCATCAAGTACTGGCAGTGGTCGGAAAAGGCTTGGATGTGATGCACCACATTGATAAAAGTGACTGCATTCAGACAAAAGGCGGGCATTACCTCTGTATAGTCCTCAGTCAGTACAACAATACATTATCAGCATGACTCATCTGAAATGTACCTATGCAGACATCTGCACCAAATGGAAAGGCTATGTTAACATCCACTAAGGTTATCCCTGGCTGTCAACACTTGTTCCATGCAGACAGCCTCGAATCAGCACTGCCCCACTCAGTATCAGAGAGGTTGTCCACAGGTGGGCTGTAGCATGCCTAGATGGCAATGTTGCACTCAGCCCTTCAACAGCTGCCCCATGTTTGTCACTATAACTCTGTACACATTACCGCCATGACAGGCCTGAATCACATATGAGACAGGTTTGTCTCCCACAGACTGCCCTGTGTCAGGATTACCCTCCCCAAACATGTCAAACAGAGTAGCATGCAGACCCCCATCAACTGCATCAAGGTTGAGTGGATGGGAAAAAAACATCTGTTCTAGGGGTCCAAACAGTGTCCAGCAATGCCAGGGGCAACAGGTGCTGATCGATGATTCTGTTTGGGGATAAAGTAATGGCTAGGCTTGTAAGGGACCCAGGGACAGTACTCTAGTCACCTCCTCTGTACCTATGAATCTGTAATCCTATGGAACGCCCAGGTGACATGTATCAAGAGTAACATGCTGTGTCAAGGGCTATGCATGTAAAATTATGCTGTCTGCCCCCATTGTCCCTCACACAGTATTCCATACATACACACTCAGGTAAACATGCATATATACAGCCATAACTTGGTGATGAAAAAGTGTCTGCATTACAACTCCACCATGCTGAGCTTCTGTAATGGCAGCAGCTCACCATGACTGAGATACACAGGCACCTGGAGCAGAAACAGAATAAGGTCTGTGAGACAACAGTCAGCAGTACTAATGGCAATAAAGCATCATAGGTTCATAGGTTGGTACTAGGCTATCGGCCCTAAGGCCTATACAAGCATAGCCATAACAATTTCCTGGAAATTTCTTCCCACAATATTTACTTCTCTGGGCCCTTGTCTAGCAGGGTGACGGACATGATCCCTGAGGTGAATTTCCTATCTCCCATCCAATCATCAAGGTTTCTTTTGAAGAGGGCCAATGAGGTGCTCTGCTTGAGATGTATGGGCAGTCTATTCCAGAGTATGGGGAGTCTCCGGGTCAGGAACCTATCCCTCCAGCATGTTTTGTTCATTGTGATGATGAGGTTTAGATCCTTGGAGCATGTGGTTCTGAATGACTGGGATTTATTTAAGTGGAGCATGTCCAACAGCTCAAAGTTTGACATGGTCTTGTATGTTAAGCAGAGATCGCCTCTGAGTAGACGATATGCCACAGAGTATAGCTGGAGTTTTTTTAGACGGTCAGCATATGGCATCTGCTTTAGGCCTGTGATTCATTTAGTGAGGTATTTCTGTGGCCTTTCCAGCTGTTGCAGATGTCTTGTGAGGTACATACCAAATGGGGCATTATACTCTATAATGGGACTAATGAGGGATGAGTACAGTGGGACAATGACCTCCTTTTTTCTGGATGAAAATCACTTAGTGATGAGGTGTGCCACATAGAATGATTTCCTGACTGTTGTGGTGATGTGGTTATCGAAAGTGAGACCACTGTCCACTTGTGTCCCTAAGTCTCTCATCACACTTTCGATGTTTAGTGTCCTGCCTTCTATGTGGTAGTTCATGGGTACATGCTTTTTCCAAAGGGGATAACTATACATTTATTGGCATTAAGCTTGAGCCCATGGCTCTGGCACCAGGCATCTGTTTCTGTAAGGCCCTTTTGTAGAATATCCACATCATTTGGGGATTCAATAATGGCTCCCAGTTTGCAGTCATCTGCAAACTTTGTTAGCCAGAGTCCCTTAGTGTTGGCCTGTACTTCAGAGAAGTAGATGCCAAACAAAAGTGGTCCCAGGACTGAACCCTGAGGTACTCCACTTGTCACTTGTCTAGAGCTAGATTTAGAGTCGGCTACTTTTACAGTCTCGGTTCTGTCAGTAAGCCAGTTGGCAACCGATCGAGTGACATAGGGATTTATGCCCAGCTTAGTAAGTTTATCTATGATTCCAGAGTGGGGGATGGTGTCGAAGGCCTTGGCGAGGTCCAGATAGGCTGTGTGGACCATCTTACCCTCATCCACAGCTCTGGAGACTGATTCAAAGAAGTCAATCAGGAGACAAGATCAGCCCTTCACAAACCCAAACTGGGTGGGGTCTAGTGTTTGAAGGTTTCCAATGTCCCTGTTTATAAGTTCCACGATAATGTGTTCCATGCCCTTGCAGATCAGGCTTGTCAGACTGATGGGACGGTAGTTCCCAGGATCCAAGGCGGATCCTCCCTTGTGGAGTGGGATAACTGTAGCTGTGCGCCACTCAGTGGGCATGAAGCCTGAGGTGAGGCTATGATTAAACATGACACTTAGGTGGGGTGAATGGCAGAAAGGTACATACACTTTGAGTTGTATGCATGACAATTGCCAGCAGACAGCACCTTACAGGACATAACAGTACTACACTACAAACTGCCATTAAGTGTACTATATTCACCCTGTGCATCTGAGACATATTAGCATGTCTCTGGATCGATGGTATGGATAACAGGGATGTGACACAAGTATCAGCACATGCACAGGATGTGATGTGGGGTTGCCAAAGGCCTAGGCTGTGCCATACAGTTGAAATCATGTGTGTGGGTGTCTGGAGGGGTGCTGGTCAGCTGGGCCATGAAGTGAAGCTGTGTGTGTCTGTTGGTGACCTGCATGTGACAGTGATGTGTGAGTATGTGCATGCACACAGTCAAGCCATGTGCTAGCCCTACACAAGATTATGCTGGACAGCCATGGACCGTACATGGCAGAATGCACAGTTTGCCATCTCTGGCCACAAACACGGGAACTGGTCCTGCCAGGAGTGGCACTGGCATCATCATACCCAAGGCCAGATTCTGTTCTACTTCCTGATGGTGACCGCTGTCTGCTGGGTCTGTGCCCCTCAGAGAACCACCCAGGACCACGTGGCCATGACCTGCCATACTGTGGTGTGGACAGCACCCTCCATTCAGTAGTACTGGTGGTACTGCCACTATGGGAGTGTGACTGTGCATGGCCACACAGTCTCTCAGCAGATGCTGTTGCTGACCTACATCCACATGTCAGACGCCCTACTCCCACCACATGTTCAAGTGTAGACATTGCACTGTTAAGGACTGACAATGTCTCAACCCACCATCTATCCCCTACCTCAGCGAAATAATGTAAGGCATCACCAGTGCCATGGAGGGAGTCATGCATGCCACCAGTGTGGCATCCGTGACCCTGAGCATCCATCTGGTATACTGTTCACAACGTGCCTGTGCCTCCATGACTGACCGAAACATGCATCGGGTGACACGTGCTGTGAAACCTCTGACAGGGGCTGGATGAGCAGCAGTCCTCCTTCGAGCACCCCTGTCAATCTGCCTGTGTCAGACCTCGCCAGATCTCTGGCTATGGCTAGTGTCTACAGTGACAGATGCCATACCACAATCCCCTGTTCAATGCCACCACCGTCTGATTGCCCAATATCTGTGGCTGCTGGGGACTGGGTAAGTGTGGGCATACTGAACATGTACGTGGACATTGGGGTGAAAGTGGGATGTCAACCAATGGGACAGAATCAGCCCCCAACAATCCCACCTGTGCCTCACAATGGCCACCATCATCATCAGAGTCTGGTGAGACACTGACATCAGGTTGTGAGGGGGACACACTCCAACCCCCATGGTCACCTGTGAGGGTAAGACAACATGACAACATTAATTCCTGCACTATAACACACACACACACACACACACACACACACACACACACACACACACACACACACACACACACACACACACACAGTTGAGGTGCCACAAAGGCATTATACAGACCACACCTCCTGACTGATGCCATGCACAACACACAATCAGACCATAACAGACACACTCTGGACAAGCCCTCAACAACATACAGTGCAGCTACATCCAGTTCATGTTGCTAATACTATACACTTGTGAGATACGTGACAAGTCAGAGTACGTGATAGACCTACAGCTAAAACACAGTTCACCCATTTACACAATAGTAATTTACCCCTGTATAGCGGACTACCTACACCTGTACAAAACTACGTGCTAATATGTTACAGTTTCGGCAAATATGTTACTGTGATTGCCAGTGTGATGCACTGCATTGAACCCCACCACAAGTGAACATGTACTTACTTCAATAAGGCTAAGCTTAGCAGTTGTGTCCATGGCAAACTGGCAGCCCTTGACATGCCTAGGGTTTAGGTGAGCCATAACAAGACAGTTCCACACTCACTGGCTACAGGTTGATGGTCCCCAGCCACACCAGAGGTACCTATGGATGTCTGTAGGTGAGAAGTATTATCAGCACACACATGTGGCATTGGTACAGTATACTATGTGTGTTTATCAACATGTACAGTACAAGCTGTGATACTACCCAAACTGCTGACATTCACAATATGTGTGCACACATGTGCATTACAAAACCCCACCCACAAATGAAGATTGACCTGACATATGTGTGCAGGTATGCAGAGGCTGCAACTATGAATGCTACAGTATTAACATAATGACCACTGGAGGCTTACCTGGATGCTCCTTGGCTGTGGAATCTGTGCCACCCACCTCCACAACATATGTACTGATGGTTTCCTGTGAGCTGGTGGCTGAAGCCAGGTTTGCCAGGAACTCCTCTGTGCCTGACAGTGGTGGCTGTGTAGAAGGCCCTCACCCTGTGCCAGCATGGTCCCTGACCACAGCTGCAGCCCTTTGCCATGCATGATGTATGATATCTGTAGCACGGTGTCAGACCTATTCATAGCCCCTGTCCTGGTGGCCCATATCATTCACTGTTGCTAACAGGTCTGCCCACAGTTCAGCGCTTTGTTGCTGGTTATGGCGAGTCCTTGACAACAGCACCTGGTGATGGAGTCTCAGGGCATCAATAATTGCAGTGGTTTCAGCTTCTGAGAAGGGTGGATTGTGACGTCTAAACATCCAACCTGAAAGACATGAACAGGGGTACACATTACAGGACTGCATACATTGCTCACCATTGTGTACACCCTGCACATCCACTTTTGCCAGCACTATCCACGGCTAACTCCCACAGCATAGCCTGCCATGTATCAGCACTGTATGTCTGAGGCTATGGCCAGCATAGTGACAACACAGCATGCATTGCCCTCCTGATCCTGATGTTCCATACTACTTGCTGCATGTGCTATAAGGTGTTCAAAAGCATTTACCTGTTGCACCTATTACTGCTTGTTCATAGCCTGTCTACATGGTATGCTGTGGTGTCAGTCTCCTACTGTTTTAGTAAGTCCCTGGGCTGTAGGTCCACCCCTCAGGTCTCCCTGGCCTTTCTCCCTCAGATTCTGGACTATATGGCTGGACAGTGTCCTACAGTTTCCCATGCCAGTGTGTTTTTTATGGGTGTCCTGACAAAGTGTAGTACTTGCCTCATGTACACAGATGAACATCCATCTACAAACACCACCAAGGAACAGACTGTGTGAGAGATGCAATGAGAGTAAGAACCTGCAGTCCATGTTCTCTCCCTGTCAAGGCCACATATCTGTCCCCATACAGGTTGTCAATACAATCAGTACACCTCACACACCAGCCACACCTATACAACACACACACACACACACACACACACACACACACACACACACACACACACACACACACACACATGCAGTGGACCTCAACAACATGCACCTTGACAAACAACAGACACCTCTGAGGCAAAGCCGCATGTGAACACCACAGCCATACACAGCACACACCACACATAGCCACACACCTGTGTCACACAGCCATGCAGACATCAGCAGCCACACAGGTGTCAGCATATGTCAAACATGTTACACATAGAAGACTTAATGTGCCTCTCACCTGGCTGTATATGTGGATGGTCACAGTTACTTGTGTGTCAGGTGACAGATTCTGCCATATCACATACACACTGCTGTCTCTCACCAAGAGCTACTGTCATGAGTCTGTCACAGTCCATAACAAACTGTAGAACTATAAAACTGTACACCAACAACAACAGACCACAGCTCCAAATCACGTGCAATGTTTAAACCAATAAACTTTGCACCTGATTTGGAGCTGTGGTCTGTTGTTGTCTGTCACAGTCCATGTTGGTGTGGCTGACCTGAGATGTACGCCCATGGACCATTTGCAGTGAGACATGGGTAAGCATACTGATTATGTGTCCCAGGCAGGTATGTCCCTAGTCTTATGCAGCATTCTGCTGTCACCCACACTGATGCCACAATACATTCAGGAAATGATTGACCTTAACATGTGGACTTTTATCCTATGATATTCTAGGGGGTTCCAGTACCTGTGAGCCTGGGATTATATGGTCAACAGACCATGATGCTCTGCAACAGATGGCCTCCATCTGTCTCACCTGGCCTTCAGGCATCTGGCAATGGTTCTTGCCAACCCTATACTGCCTTAATTAGAAAAAGTGGTAAGGTTAGCAATACCAACATACAACTATCAGTGCAGCACATAATGAAGGCCATGCTGCAAAGCCCTAGGTGTCGACACATAACTCTGCCCTCAGTGTAAGCATTCCTAACTCTGGGAAATGCTGACATCTGTGCAGTCACATGCACATGGTTCAAAGTTGTACAGAGCACCCCAGCCTTACCTAGTCAACCATCCTATCAGACAGTCATATCCCATAGTGTAGGCGGAAATGAAATGGGACATGTGATTTAAGTATATATGACACACATGCATGCCTCCACACTATACAGGCAATAAAATGCACAGGGGACACTGCAGGAGAAGTTCACCATTGGCAACACACATATTCAAATCATAGGTAGCTACCAGCCACCACATGTGACCAGGAAGACCATCCTGCCTCTATGGACCTCATCAACTGTATTCTGGTTTGGGTCTGTACCCTGATCCTGGGTCACTTGAATAACCCAAACATACATTGGAAGATGTACCCATGCCAGCACACAAATGGCCAGAGAGCCATCAGCAGTGGGTTTACAAACACCTTGGTGCAGCTAAGGGATACGCACTCATGACGTGAAGGTGTGTTGCAGTTGATATGATACAACACAGGTTACCACTGCAGCATCCATACAGTGTCATCCTCCATGGCAAAGCAACTATCATGCGGTCACGTTTGTAGTCACAATCTCCTACAATACCCATCTAGGTAGGGTCACGCATACATACACCTCCAACATGGAATACAGCCTCCTGGGGGGTGGTGTACACAGATTCACAGCCCCAAACCCTCTGTAGAGGCTGGCACCAATATCCACACATACACACATGTGCTAGATGTGCATTTGTATAGATGTGTGTAGTCAGGTATACCCGACAGGACTACATCATCCTCTGCAAAGATATGTGGACCTGTCTGGTGGGTATATGCAATACATAAGTGTGTATAACAGGGATGACATACCGCTGTCTGAGACAAAGTAGCAGCAGGTGCCCATTTACAAGCAATGTCTCATTAATGTGAACAAGTGAATGGGATTACTCCTGGGAACCTGCACAGCAAACCCAGAGCACACATTGTCAACATCCACTACAGACAATCGTCTCCCATGCTGCACATATGTCTGCAACATCACAGGAAGCACATGGTTCTGCTCACTTGTGGTAGTCAAGGACACCAGCCATACCAGTGCTGTAGGTATAGCATATGTAATTCCTGACAGACTCAGTGTGTGTTCCCACCATCAGTACATCGGGATGTCCACAGTACCTGCCCCCTCCTCCTATATGTAAGGAACAGGTCACCACTGCCATGTGCAAGTCATGGTATACATCTACCATGGGAGCTTATCACATGACTGGATGCATCCTACATGACCCCAAGCATAACCTTGCAATAACATAAGTCACTGTATTCAAAGGAGGGCTGACTACCACCTTTGTCCCAGCCATGTGGACAACCACTGTCACCCCTTTACACTAAGGTGGTGTGTCCACCAATCTGTCACATTATACACCCATCAGCCTAATTCAGCTGTTCTGCAAGGCCATATCACAGTTTATAGTGAACCTCATTAACAAGAACATTGGTGACCTACACACACTCCATCATACACAGTTAGGCTTTGTCAGGGAAGGGATCACTTCTGTTACACTCGGTTAACCTCTTTGACACAGTCACCAAAGCCATGGATGGGGATGACAGTGCACACTGCCTACCTTGACCTGGGCAAAGTCTTTGACAGTATAACCCACCTGGCCATGATAGGTATACACTCCCAAGTATGCATCACACTGTATGTTACCATAGGGGTAGCACACTGGTGTACTGACATGACCCAAGTAATCCACATAGGGGAATCCACCACAAGCGGTTGACCCATAACTAGTGGCATAACCTGTTTTTCTGTGTTTTGGTCTCTGTTATGTGTGATGTACACATCTGTGGTGCAGGGCACAGCCATTGGTCTATGGCCGACCATGTCTGCAGATGACTGCAAGCTGTGTGCTATCACCGTATTCCCTAGTGATGTGGACATCTGCCTAGGAGGGTCTCATGCAGATGCATGACTGGTGCCAGAAACATGGCCTCAGGCTGCATAGCAGGACATGTAGTGTCAACCCCTTTGGGGAATGTGACATCCCCACATATTATCACAGTACTAACAACATCCTAGGCACACTATGAGTCCTGTGGGATCTGTGCACACAGGTTAATGGCAACATGACATTACACCACCATGTTGCTTCTATTCTATGGTAAACTTTCTACATGGCCCATGTCATACCTAAGGGTATTTCATGCAGGGACATGGGGTCCTAACATCCCTGTATTCCCCACAATAAGGCCCAGTATTGTGTAAAATGTGTCTTCCATCATTCATCTCATACAGCAGCTTGGGACATCACAGAGGTTCCCCACTAGGGAGTACAAGATCCTCAAACAACTACCATGCAGAGATAGGCTTTAACCCAACCCTCTACCTGTGTTCATACATACTCCTCAGATGTGACCTCTGTCTGGCATGCAAGGCATTCACGGACCCCACATTGTTGGGACTGCTGCACAAGTGCAACTGAAGATCCATGCTATTAACACACACACACACACACACACACACACACACACACACACACACACACACACACACACACACACACACACACACACACACACACACGCACACGCACACACACACACACACACACACACACACATACACACACACACACACACACACACACACACACACACACACACACACACACCCTCAACCTGGTGCGTGACATCAAGTGGCCTTCTTGGCAGCCCAGATGTGTGTCCCACACACTCACCCTGCTGTGGAATGGTCACCCTGTCAATATCAGGCAGGGTAGCTATTTACACCTTTGCAGGCAGAACCTGGATAACTGGATGATTAACTGCACAGACACCCTTGGGGTACTACCTGTGTCCCTCTTTGAATGGGGCATCAGGTGCTGCCTTGCATACACATAGGCTAACATGTGACCTAGGCATATGGGGTCTCAGGGCCCATAGTCTAGTTACCTCATATGGTCCAAGTCATGGCCTGTGTGCTGTGACAGACTGTATTGTCATGTGTCTACACCCATCACTGCCATCGACTGTGGTGTGTACCCTATGGACAACATTACAGTACCATGTCATACAGCCGACATCCAACAAATACATAAGTGGTACTATAAGTGCATGTGGACATTCCAGCAACATCTGTGCTGCACAGTAACTGAGAACAGTGCATAGGTGGTGTAGGGTAACCTCCTCGTAGGTCTCTGACATCTGGAGTACCCAGATGTTTGCTGAATGTATACATGTGCCTGATATATATGGACCCCATGCCAGACAAATGTGGATGTCTGGAAACCAGTTGGACAATATGTAATGTGTGTGCCCACAGAGTGTGGGGAATGTGTCTGTGACATGCCAGATCCCTCTGACCACAATAATGGTACATTAATATATGGTACTGTATGCATTCCCTTACATTGTATGCTCAATATGTACACACTGTTGCTGAGGCAGAGCCTGTGTCCACCCACTACTACTTCCCATAGCCTGCTGTCCTGCTGCAGGGGGTCAACAGGTATGCTAGCCATGGCTGTGAGACAATGAGGTACAGATGTGAACTACACAGTGACTGAGCCAGAGTATGTCAGAAACAGTCAGGGAAACCTGGACAGTCTTTGAACTAGCCCTATATGACATTCACAGACTGACAGGGGCTCACTAACAGTATATGATGTGATATGCCACCTGTATCCAGCAGTAGTTACTGTCACTATTGTACAACAGACAATTCAGTAGCATTCATACGTGATCTGGCCATTGCTGGAGGGACTCAGGCACCAAATCTATGATCTGTGTCACTACAGCCAGAGCCAAAAGGCAAGACTGTAGGTGCTGGACAGCAGACTAACAATAACATCTCATTTCAAGATATGTTGTTGTGACCTAGTGTTGAAATTCCTATTTCCCATGACTGCATCCCCATCTGCCATCTGCATTCCATAACATGGTTAATTCCATGACATACCTCATATAGTGCTGTACTCCTTTGTGAGCAGAAATCCAATGGTAGTTTTCCTTGGAAATTGCAGTCTGTCGTGAAGAAAGTCACATACCTCTTTACCATAGGCAGCAACTTGCCCCTTGTAGGTAATGCTTGCAAACAGGTGATTGCCTATGCACCAATCTGTCAATCTCACTTGCTAACAGCATCCAGAATAGCTGGGTTGCATTGCCATTAGCCAATGACATGGTAAAACAGTGCTAAAATTAAGGCCTTTGTGTAGGCCTTGGCCCTTTTCCTGGCCTGTGTGGAGGACATTATTGAGGTGTGGGAGCTACAGCATCACACAGGGTAGGTAAGAATACTGTTCACTGTTTGGATTGATGTATTATGTCCACAGTTTTGCATGCTGTGCTTGCCCATTGTTAACAGACTTTCTGACTGTGTGGCAGGTTACTGTTTAACAATGTGTGTTGGGGTCAGTAAGGAGACAGGCAGATGTGAGTGTCATACGTCATTTTATCTGAATGCGCATGCTGCTGTAGTTGATGCTGGTGTATTAGCTGTGTATGTTTTTAGGGGGAGACTGTGACATATGTCTGTGTCACCTGGACATTCCCCCAACCCTTTATGTATGGGTGTTGTGTGGATGGCAGTTCTAGGTGTTTGGGAGGTATGGTAGGTCTGTAGCAGGTAGCTGAACATACTGCTGCATGTGTAGCAGCCCACAGCTGCTGCATTCTGGCCAGGACTCCTACTGGGGATTATGAAGACATTGGGGGACTGCAAGTTGTATATGTAAGTGAGGGAACAGTGTCAGCTCTTGTGTCACAGCATGGACAGGGTGAGAGTACCCATAACAGTTCAAGTGAGGCATGTGCCTCTGGTACATATGTTAAATAGTAGTGCCATCCAGAGAGTGGTAGGGGACATTTGGGACACATATTCATATTTGTGACTTGTGTCCCACCCTCCAGGCTTTTGATGTGCTACTGTGGGTGGCAGTGACTGTGGTACCAGCAACCAGGTCTGCTAGACATTGCAGGGCTCAGTTACTTCTAGGTTGTATTGCCAAGCATGTAGTTGTGCAACAGACTGGACTGTGGGCCTGAACTGTGGGTGTACAGATGTCAGACATGCTAGAAATGTAACAGATAGAGCTACTGTGTCATTATTATGGGAGGTATAGTTGCAAGACATATGTGCATGCATACAGTGTGTTCCACAGGATTGGCATGAACATGTGTGTTTTGATGGCTATGACATGTGACACTGACCTGGCTGTCATGCTTTTGTAACCTTAATCTGCACTGACGTGCCAGTACTTCAGCACACAGAGTAGGTTTGATGACAACCATGCCATAATTAGGTGACACAACTGTGGACATTCTGCAGCCCTCTGTGCAGTTCTCAGCTATACTTGATATCATAGGCCTCCCATCAATCCATCAACATGTCTTTCGCTGTGTACTGGTTTGGTGTCTGCATCACAGGCCCACGTGCGCTATGTATTACATTATATGTAGAAGCAATGTCACTGGTAATCATGATATATTTGTAAAAATGCCAGTAGTTCCCCAGAGTTGAGGTGACTTATGGGTGTATTGCACTGAACTGTAGTTCAGAGGGTCCTGGGGCCAATACTTGGCAGGGGTGTCTTTTTACTCTAATGTTACATCACTGTACTGCATGATATATTTACAAAAGAAGCATTAATTCACCAAACTGAGTTGGCCTTGTGGTATGTTCGCCTAACTGTAGGTCAGAAGGGCCTGGGTTCAGTACTTGGCAGTGATGTTTTTTTCCCTAATGTTACATGACTGTACTGTGTGACATTTTCACAAAAGCAGCAGTAATTCCCCAGAGCTGAGTTAGACTAGTGGTGTGTTGTCTGACTGCAGCTCAGAGGGTCCAGGGTCCAAAACTTGGGAGTGTTGTATTTTTTCCTTAATGTTATATGACTGTACTGCATGATATATTTACAAAGCAGCAATAAATCCCCAGAGCTGAGTTGCATAGTGGTGTGCTGCTCTAACTGTAGTTCAGAGAGTCCTACATTTGAGGCTTGGCAGCATTGGTTATTTTTTTTTGATGGGCAGAATAGTGTCTGAATTAGATATGGTGATTAAAGCAGTTTTAAGCAGTTTAAGCAGGTTTGCATGGGTTTGTGTGATGAGCCGCGATGCTAAGTGGCACTTATCCCCATTTAAACCCGCTTTTATTTTATTTTATTTATATATTTGCAGTTGTTTAACCAGGATAGACCATTGGGCCTAAAGAACCCATTTTCAATGGAGTCCTGGGGAGAAAAGCTCCACACATAGATTATACAAAGATTAACTACCACACATAGATTACATGAAGATTACAGAGATTAACATTTGTACTATTTCTGTTTATAAGAGTGATCAAACATATATAAATCAAAAGTAATAAAGACAAAATCAAAGTAGAAATTTTTTATTTTTTATTTCCAAAAAAAGAAAAGAAAAAAGGGGTGATAGGAAAGTGATGAAATGGGGGCAAGCAGGGGGAAAAACAATATGAAAGGCAGCTAGGGATGTGCAGGATGGGTGTAGGAAAGGACCATAGCTTTCTATTTCTTAGGCAGTAACAGCTGTGCATGATGTGGACAATTTGGAATTTGGAGCCTCACATCCCACAGGGAGGTATGTGGGCAACATAACTTTGTTGATTAATTGATGGGATGATTGATTCATGACAGTGTACGTGGGGGCAAAATGGAGAGCTATGTACGGTAAGAAATGTTTTATTTTTTGGGACAGATGCCTTTTTTTTTTAATTTGAGAGTGAGATGTTGGGGAAGGGTTGTAGGTATGTTTGGGGAGGTAAGCTGAGTAGGAGAGGTTGCTTTTGCAGACAGACAAGACAGCAGACAGGGGCAGTGTATGACACATGAGGGGGTAAACACTTTGGACGTGGAGGATGGTTGGAAATCGGAGGACAAAGTTTCCCCAAATGGCAATAATGGGACTGAGATCCCTACCCATGGACAGTCACCACTGCCCCTTCAAGGCCTCAAAGGTCATTGTGCTGGTGGCTGGGTGCCAAGGCCAGCCTGCCCCTCAAGATGCACCAGTCTGCCTTCGATTTGGCACAGTCTATCATCCAAGTCACATCGGATGAGTCTGGGAACCATGCCTGAAACTTGATTCTGGGTGACAGTCGCATCTCCGCACCCACACCCGGGGGGGATGGGCCCCGTCCCCCGGCATGGTTCTACCCAAGTGTGGTGGAGCACCAGCAGAAGGAGCAGCTCCAGGTTGGGTCCCAGATGTACTGGGACCCAGTGCCATGGCCAGATGAGGTGGGATAGGTGGATTGGCTGAAACCGGCCTACCCAATCATGCTAGGGTGTTGACATTTATCAAGGTATATTGGTTAGTCATGAACAAAACATTTCAATGTTAGTTATAACAGCATGCATGGGTGTTCCAATTAACCCAGAACTGCATAGCATATGGAACACAGGCATAAATGGAATAACAGTCATTATTTTAACAGCATGATAGTAACAGTTATGGCAAAGGCCAACAACAGTGGAATTTCAACAAGGTATCCTAGTATGCAGCCATTTAAATATATAACCAATAATATAACACAAGGCCCAACATTAGGTTTTGAGAACAACATATTTGGAAATGAAACCATACCCATAGTATAAGAATAATAATTTGTGATGCAAATAAGGGGTGGGGGGAGAGAAAAACATTCCATTAACAACTAAATAAGTATATTTTTACAACAGTGCTGCTGAATACTCTACAGGACTGCCCTTACTTTATATCTACATGTGCCCTATAGCTTCTGTAACACGTACATACCTCTCAATCTGTTGACATGACATGGTATGGGCCAAGCTGTAAGAACTACAGGTACATAACTACTGGGTACTCATACATGTCAGGGTAATATATATGACTAACAAGGTGTACCCTGCACTGATGTATGAGTGTGCTACTGGCATACTTTAACTGGATTTATATCTGGGTCCAAAGTTATTGGCAACAGTGATCACTAGCCATGACAGCGTGACACTTGAGAGACATGTATCATGCACAGTGCATGGAGTGTAGCCCTATCCTGCTGTCATTCATAGGCATGGTAGACATTAGTATACCCTTCATACAGCTATTACAGGCATTATTTTACCTGTAAGTCCTGTGTGGAGAATATCTGTTAACAGTATGTGACTGTTTCTATAAATAGTCAGTACTACGTGTCTGTTACTATATATATACATCTTACTACTGGCCCCTGGATTCAAACCCTGGTCTGTGTGTGGAAAAATAACAGCATCTATAGTGCTTATCACACTAAACTACTGGGCCACTGCTGTGTGTCATTTGACTATGTGCCTCGACCTCACCTGCTGACAAAGTCTGACCTGTTAATATTGGTAGAGTGCCACAGGAGACTGCAGTGACAGGTGAACATACATACATGCATGAGATTCATGCATGACAGAGCTAGTATGTGAAGTGTGTTATAATACTTGGAATGCAGGTGTAGACAATTACCCCTAGTGGATGGGAATATGTGTGATCTGTACAGAACATAAACTCCACTCTCCCTCCTTGAATGCAAATAAAATTCATTTTGAGCTTTGGGCTGCAGCTTTATTTTATCTGTACAGAACATATCAGGGTGCTGGGATGCCTACCTGACCCATATACATTTGCAGATGCTATTTTTGCAGTCTACAGCTACTACAGTGTCATATTTGCCTGCATCAGCATACCTATGTTCAGGAATGCATATAGCTGAAATGCAAAGGGTAACACCAGGCAATCTTGATGGAGAAACCCTATAATACCTTACCCATTACTATTAAAGGTTCACATGTTAGTGCATAACATATATCAAATCGCATTCTATCTTGTAGTACAGCTTCACATCTACACATTAGCATAACAGTCCTTTTGCTGCCAAATGTCAGTCACGTCATTGTGTTATACCCATATTTGCTTTGCAACACCTGTAAAATTGGATTTCTTCAACAAAAGAAAAGAATACACACAACGTTTGGCACTAGACAGCTTTATTGTGACATGACACAGTCATTGGTATACATTTGACAAACTTTATTGTACTCCAGCTTAAATAATGCATGCATTGAAGGTGGGCTGTTATTACAGAACTAATGCAATACTAACACTTTTACCTTCACAAGTCTGACTGCAGTTGTACTGTATTTTCTGTAGATCATTAATGGATGTAATTTATTCCATTCACATTTAGAATGCCAGTGTAGTTTATTACCAGATCATCAGTATTAATACCATATACACATGTCATTCCTACACATAATTACTGTTATTGCAGTACAGTCAGAACAGAATATACTTACTGGCAGTTACTACAGTACTCTTTCTTATTTATATTATTATATATTGCATGATATATCTGTACTCACCCCACTCTCGGTGCATCCTCACTAAGTGCCCTGCATGGGCCTCCAAGTTGCGAGCCCTGTCCTCTACAACTGTGGGAAGGGAAACACACCATTATGCATACCTGTCTATCAGATATTCATGCTAGAATTTGGTAAAGCAATGGTTCGTATACCTTACAAACATCCTGGAGGATTCCGGTCCTGAGCATCTTGGATCCACTGGGCCAAGAGCGCCCCCTTCCTCTGCTTCAGGTCAACATAATGATGATGCACCTACTCACCAGTGCAGGGGATTCCCATAGCATTGGTGAGGTTATGTGCCAGATGGTCCCAGGCCTCGGACATGTATTCAGAGCTGTGGTACTGTCCCTGCAGTAGTCTGTTGTCATGGTCTTTAACGAGGAGCCCAGCCATGACCCTGGACTCCAACATGCCCCAGTGCTGCACCCGAATGAACACTCCCTCTCTGACTCCAGCCATAGCTCCTGCAGTGATAAAACTTCAACAGGTTCTGGCTGTATTTCCACCACCAGTGCAGCTTAAATAAGACAATTTTCCCACTCTTTGCCGTAATTGGACCATTTTTAAAAATGCTAAGCTCTGCTTAGCAGTGCACAAACTCACTAAGCTTAGTTGAGTAGTGCTTAAAGTAGCAAATGCTTAACAGTGCTTAGTGGTGCGCAAACCCGCTTAGCTGAGCTGAGGACTACTTAAACTGGGAGTGATAAGCATAGCCGAAACCAACTAAGCAGAACTGTGCATTGCTAAGTACTGCTAAAACAGGCTCTGTTTGAGCAGTGCTTAGCTTTGCTTAGCTTTGCTTAACTATGTGCAAATTACAGTTAAATAAAAGGAAATTATTATTGACAGTATTTGTTCATTAATGATAATTTATTATAATGTGTATCTCTTTTACTTTATATCTCCTAAACATATGCATTTCACTACATTATCTAGTAGAATAACTTTAATGTAACCAAAGGGAGGAAAAACAGCAAAGTCCTCTGTAGAAAACACTCATTTATAGAATAAAACCACAGTAGTTAAGAGCTTTCATCCCTCTAATAGGGACTTCTTCAAAACAATACCATCAAGATTTCCCAGCATTCATATACATCTAACAATAAACCAATTAATACCTGTTAATTGCATTATTTAAATTTTACATTGTTACTAATAAAAAAAAATCAATGGCCAATCACATTTTCACATTTAATTTCAGTGCTGTACGACACTCTGTCAGTGCAGGGGATGTGTTACAGACACATGTGACATATATAATTAAATACATTATTAAGTGTCCAAGGACACTTTACATTGAACTTTTAATGCTGTACTATACTTTGACAGTGCGTGTGTGTGTGTGTGTGGGGGGGTGTTACAGACACTGTAACACCCCCCGTGAAATAAATAATATTATACATAAGTGTCCCAGAACACTTTACTTTGAACGTTTAGTGGTATACAGCACTTTGACATTGCAGGGGGTGTGTTGTGGACACTGTAACACACCCCCTGTGTGAAATATATAAGTAAATTTAGCAATAAGTGTCCGAGTACACTTTATTTTAATCAAGCCAAAAAGGAGAAAAAACTTGATAAAATGTCACCAGTAAACAGAAGCACTAAGCCAAACCGATCCAAAGCAGGAGGCTTTATTGTACATACAGAAAGCACATAGGCAAGAAAAACACTTAAACACTCCCAGATCTTTGTGTTTTCATAAAAAACTTCATCAGATGCAAATCCATTCATGTGATTAATGACTTATTTTGTAATCACATCAATTTGAGATATCCAATAGCCAAACAGCATTAATCAAATATTGAAATTCAACTATACAGTTTTAACTGATTTAGCAACAACAACATTTAAAAAAGACAAAAAAATAAATAAAAGGAATACAATTCATTACATCTTCCATATGGTTCAATGACAATAACACCACCTTGTGGGTAAAGTCAGTAATTGCCTATATCAACTTAGAAACACAGAAAATTTATGGGAAAGAAATAATGCTAAATATAAATATAAAAGTTATGTGTAAAGTAGTAATTATACAATATTAATCATAAAATACTGTTGTAAAATAATGTGATATTTTGAAATAATATCATACAACATTAATAAGCCTGGAGTTGCAAAACTCTACAATATTGCTGACCTCATTTTAAGTACTGGAGCTAAAGAAACATTTTCATTCAAGCCTGGGAGGTTGTTTGACTCTAGGACAAGCTTCCAGTACAACTCCCTATACTCAATACCATCCTCCCATAAACCCTCCTGGCATCCACAGGGACCTCTACCAAGACAAAGATAAAAATGTTGACATTGGAAATTCTAAACTATGTCAGTATAAGGAATTCCTATTGTTCTTATTTTTCATATCATTAACATGTTCATATATTTTCTGTTTTAATTTCCTTTCAGTCTTTCTGACATAGAACGCTGTACAGCGGACACAATTTGCCAGATATACCAACCCTTTGGAGTCACATGTAATGTATGCTTTACCATGAATCAATCTGTTCCTAGCTTCCAGATCTACTTTACCACCATTCTTAATATAGGAACATTGGGAACATCCACCACATTTAAATGTTCCCACTTTGCCCCAGTTTGAAACAATATGAGTTTTATGTTCCATCAATTCCTTCAAATTCTGTCCCTTCCTAAAAATACATTTAAATGGGACACTAATCATCCCACTAAGATTTGTTAGACTAGAGAATCTGCTCCATTCCTTTTCCAGAATATCTTTTAACAACACAGGCATCCCCACTGAATTAAGTTACAAAGGCTAGTTCAAAATTCCTGGGCAAACTAGTGTTTTCTAAATTCTCAGATCCTGTGGTAAACACCTTACCTACAACTGGGGTAAACTTGTTAGTATGTCCTTGTTTCACCTCTTTGTATATCTCATCTATCAGATGAATTGGATAGCCCCTATCTTTAAACATGTTAATTAATAAATGACTTTGCACTTCAAAATCAATTTCATCAGGGGTCATCCTACTGATACTGACAAACTGACCTTTTACAATACTCTTTTTTTGTGTGTTAATGGGTGGGCACTGCGAAAATGAAGGAAGAAATTTGAGTAAGTGTCCTTCCTAAACACCTCAAATTTATAACAACTATTGCTCTAGCCACATCCAAATATTCCAATTTCACATGACTAACCTTAGTGGTAAATTTAAAAAAAAATGGTGGTATTGGCAATATAATCCAAAAATTCATAAAATCAGGGTTCAGCGTCCACCCAAAAAATAACTATGTCATCAAGGAAACATTTATAAAGCACCCATGAGTCCTTAAATGGTTAATTCAGAATAAAATTACATTCCCAAACCATCAGCACAATATTGGCGTATATGGGAGCACATCTAGCTCCCACAGCTACACCACTAGTTTGTTGGAAAAATTCTCCTTTGAAGAATACAAAATTGTTCCTTAAAGCAATTTCCATCAAAGTTAAACCCACATGAAATCCATTAAAACTCAGGCCTGAAAACTCACTAATTGCTTCTTCAAACCATCTCATCCCCACATCATGGGGTATACAGCCAAAAAATCCACAATGTCATTTGTTGCAAATAACACATGGTCATAATACAAGTCATTTTGTATACATCGTAAGAAATCCCAGGAATCTTTCAAAACATTACTATCATCCCTTGGGATTTCTTACACCTTTATGTCCAGATGCCCAGCCAAAGGTGCTGTAATAGAGCCTTCAGCTGAAACAATGCACCTTAAAGGTGGATCCAGTATATTCTTGTGCACCTTTGGTGTTACAAATATGGATGGTACCCATGGCCTGTCATTATATAAAAAAGTGAGCGTACTTAGATCTATTGAAACTTCTAATAACAAATCATCCAATGTTAAATGTATTCATTGTTGAGCTATCTTAATTTCATTTCTGGATACTCTAATGTATTTATTGGGGTCATCAGAATTTCTATCATTTTGGCTTCATAAATAATCGAACTCATGAGTACAGTCCCCCCACCTTTATCAGGTTTCATAACCCTCAGGTATTTGTTACCCCTTATCTGTCTCAGTAAATCATGTTCTTCCTTAGTGAGATTAGGGGAAAAGCTGTTCTTTAACACCCCTTTCATAGGTGCTGGAAGCTGTTGAAGACTGAGGGGAGGGCGGAGGGTGAGAGGGGCACTTAATGATCTAAAAAGGGCAATTTTTTAAAAACTATTTACTACCACAACATAGGTTTACTTGGAGGACAGTTTAAGCTTAGCCAGTTCCCTTTTGCTGCTTGAATTAACATTTCCTGATTGGTCTTTCGGAGTGAAAAGAAGTGGAGATATGCAAACAAAAACAATAAATGACGGAAGCTAATTGTTATATAGTGTAGTACACAATAAAAATGGGGCAGCATTTTTGAATAATATTAGTGGACCTTAAAGCAGAAAGCCAAGACAGAAAGTAAGCTGAAATGTCAGAACCAAAAGTAAATATATTTGCTCATTGTAACAGCTGGAATGGAAAGAAGTCAAATATATGTAAGGATGCAAAATGATAAAAAGCATTTCAGAAGACAGATCAAAGAAAGGGAGATGAATTTTTAGTAACAGTATTGGGAGGCAGAGAAAGAGATGGACTACTAGAAACACTGATAAAAGTTAACATTCAATACTGAAAAAATCAGAATGTATAACTGTGGTAGCCTGGATTTGTATGTATGTAGGTGTGGTGGCTTGTGTATGGTTGTGTGATGGGAAAACATCTATGCATATATGTAAGGGCCATTTCAAAACAGTCCTGATTTTCACCGCCGTGAGGTCAGTGTAGAACAAAGCACTCAGAATGGCTTTATGGGGGAAAAAGTAACAAGAAAAAAGTAGCTTACATATGGCTTTAATGGTACTCAAATTACTTTAATATTAGTTAATACTAAGGTATCACAGTTCTTTCCATAGGAAAACATTTCTGATCAGACATCCATGTCAGGAACTGGTATTGGTATTTAAACATTTTTATTTTATTTTCATTCAGTAATGCAGAGAGGATATATAATATTATACAACATAATAAACACATCTGGCATATTGTAGATGAAAGTAAAACTCTTTAAGCAGATGATTGTATACAATGAAATGTAACTTAACAAACTCATGGTGTAAAACAGTGCAAACTTAAAAACCCCAGGCTGAAACCAAAATGTGCAGCCTGGAGTTAATCATAAAAGTGGTCAAACTGTAAACAGACAGATAACAGAGGGAAAAATTATCTGAACACTTGCAAATTATGCCCACCTTTAAAATTTCCTATTTTGTATGGTGAATACAATGTAGAAGTGCTATCAAAAACAAAATCAAGCTTTAAGGTTTGCACTCAAAATTCAGAGGAATAAACTCACAAGATAATTCAATTAAGGTTATTTCCTTGCTACATTTTCAAAAAACAGTGCTTTAGTGGATCACATTATTGTGACTATAGCTGCCCTAGATTTACCAGAAAATTAGACATTTATGAAGGGAAAGAACAGAAATTTGAAGACAAAGCAGGGATCTAGCACCAGCTACTTAAACACACATACACACACCCCACCAGCTACTTAAACACACACACACACACACACACACACACACACACACACACACACACACACACACACACACACACACACACACACTCACACACACACGTAAACACACACACACACACACACACACACACACACACACACACACACACACACACGCACACACACACACACACACACACACACACCACCAGCTACTTAAACTATTTACATAAACAGAGCACCAGCTAATTAAACTGTTTACATAAACGGAGCACCAGCTACTTAAACTATTTGCATAAACAGAGCACCAGCTACTTAAACTGTTTACATAAACGGAGTTACTATGGAGCACCAGCTACTTAAAGTGTTTACATAAATGGAGCACCAGTTACTTAAACCATTTACATAAATGGAGCACCATCTACTAAACTGTTTAGATAAACAGAGTTACGGAGCACCAGCTACTTAAACTATTCACATAAACAGAGCACCAGCTACTTAAACTGTTTACATAAATGGAGTTAATATGGAGCACCAGCTACTTAAAGTGTTTACATAAATGGAACAAAAGCTACTTAAACCATTTACATAAATGGAGCACCATCTACTTAAACTGTTTAGATAAACAGAGTTACGGAGCACCAGCTACTTAAACTATTTACATAAACAGAACACCAGCTACTTAAACTGTTTACATAAATGGAGGACCACCAGCTACTTAAACTATTTACATAAATGGAGCACCAGCTACTTAAACACATAAATGGAGCACCAGTTACTTAAACACATAATTAAATGAAGCACCAGCTACTGAGTAAATAAACGGACAACCTTGGGGGAAACACATAAATAAACCTCTCCTTACCATGGATGATCTGCTTGTGTGATCAGGTAGTTGTTTCCATGCACTTTTGTGTTTAAATAGCATGCAATGCACACATAAGTCCTTACAGGTCTTGCAGCCTTAAAAGTGTGTGGGGGTGCTCCCTCCCCCTTGCCTTATGGTTCTGGTGCCTATGACCCCTTTTCTAAGTTCCCTCTCAACAAGCAATTCAAAAGTCTTAATATGGGGGTGTAAAGGGGATGTACTACTTTAAGATTACTACTTTACATATAATTTTTATATTTATATTTAGCATTATTTCTTTCACATGGATTTTCTGTGTTTCTAAGTTGATGTATGTAATTACTGACTTTGCCCACAAGATGGTGTTATTGTTATTTAACCATATGGTAGATGTAATGAATTGTATTCCTTTTATTTATTTTTTTAGTGTTTTTTAAATAAATCTGATTTTAGATTGTTTAACTTGTTTTTAATAATGCTGAAACAATATTCATTTTATGGTTTTATGGCTACTCAGCTATTAAATAAGGTGGTTTACTTAGTGGGATGATTAGAGTGTGAAATAACTGTATAGTTGAATTTTAATATTTGATTAACATTGTTTGGCTATTGGATATCTTAAATTAATGTGATTACAAAAGTAGTAATTAATCACACAAATGGGTTTGCATCTGATGATGTTTTTTTACTAAAATGGAAAGATTTGGGAGCGTTTATGTGTTGCTCCTGCCTATGTGCTTTTCGTGTGCACAATAAAACCTCCTGCTTTGGATTGGTTTGGCTTGGTGCTTCTGTTCACACTTTACTTTAATGTTTTAGTGCTGTATGGCACTTTGACATTGCAGGGACTGTGTTACGGAACCTGTAACACACCCCCTGTATGACATAGATAACTAAAGTATAAATAAGTGTCTGAGGACACTTTAATCTTTTAGTGCTGTACGGCACTTTGACTGTGCAGGGGCTATGTTACACATCTCAGAGCACTGTAACCCATCTCCTAGCACTGATTCAGTAACCGTGTACATGGTTATCCCTCAGCAGCACGCCTTCATGAATATGCAAGGTGTACTGCCGAGGGGGAACTGCAGACATGGCCATCCATGTAGAGCTTGCACTATTCCAATGCAGAGTTTATTAAATCCGATGGATTGTTTGCCTACACAATGCTAAGAAGAGAACAGGGACTAACAGTGTGCTCATTCTAAATATAACAGGAACTGATGGCGAAAAGATATAATGAACATAAAAATAGAGATGGTCTTCTGCAAAAGACAAAGGTCAATATGGAAAAATGCAAATGTGATAATTGTATAAAGTGGATAGGATAAGTGGAGCTGTTGGAAAACTGAAGGGACATATTGTGTCAGTGCATGATGTTTTGTCTAATACAGCCATTTGCATCAGAATAACATTACCTAAATATGCTAAAAAGGTGCTATGTTAATATAATTTAATAACCTTTTTCTCAGGGTCAGTGACAGTGGAATGAACAAAAGAAAAGAAAATAGAGGTATAGGAGAATTATAAGTGAGGGGAAAAATGGTAAAACTTGATATGGGGAGGGGAGCTGCACAGTGATGCTCCTTGTTGGGGTGGGGGAGCAGTGGAAATTGTCAAGTGTAGTGTGTGGGCACACCAATGTAATAGACAACTATAAAATTCACTGAAAACCAAAATATGAACAACAAATGGAAAGAAAACAGTGTTGGGGGAGTAGGTTTAGGAGGAAAGGGAGAGATAGCCGAAGAGGAGAGAGAGAGAGAGAGAGAGAGAGTGAAAATAAGGTAGAGTAGAGTGGGTTAGGTAGAGAGGAGACAGGTCTATGTGATGTCATGAGATGAGATGTAGGATTTGTTGTCTTTGGAGAGGATAAACAGGGCTGAACAATTTTCCTGGCTAGGGGAGCAAATCTCCACTCAAGGGTACGTCTGCCATATGTTCATATGTTCATTAGGGGATTACTAGGCTAATGGGCTTAGAGCCCTTACAAGCCTAGCCATGTTAATCCTGAGTTGCCTCAATTAGTTAGATGGTCAACATCCATAGAGTGAGTCTATGATCAACACTGACTACCTCTGTCCATGAAGGACATGGGCACTACCACCAGGATGAATTTGTGGTCACCCATCCATTTGTCTAGGTTGTGTTTGTATAGAGTCAGAGAAGAGCTTTGTTTCAAATGAATTGGACGTTTATTCCACATGAGTGGCAATCTCTGAGAGATATATCTGTCTCTCCGGCATGTTCTGTTTATATCATAGGCTAATACCAATATAAGGAGTAGTGCAAAAACAAAATACACTAAAAACAAGAAAAAAATGCACCAAACGCAGGCTGAAAATATGGACATTATTTTAATAAGATAACAAAACAACCATTAAGTGCTTTTGTCTCTCAGTCAGGAGACTTCATCAGAATAAAAAAACACAGAATGTCTAAATATTTAAATAGCAATAAATACACTACTATTGGTGATGTTCTAACCAATTATCATGAGAAAAAGTCCCAAACGACATAAAATAACCTGGAGTAATATACCTTGATGGAATAAAATCATCTCAGAATTTATTCTTCTCTTAAAAATACAATAAAAAATATGAACAATGTTAATATTGCAATATGTAAAAATGGTTCACTTTAAAAACCTCAATTGTTACAAAATAAGCAATAATCACCAAAAACCAGTCAAAGTGAACGATACCACAAAATAATTTATAGTTGACCGGGTTTATTCATGCATAAACGTTGTAAACTGCCACATAAAACCATTTTCGTAAGAGAAACACCCAAACTTCATTAGATAAACACTATCCTCTCTTCACTTCCTTTAAATACTAATTCATGAAAATGCATTTTCAATTTGATTAGACATTTAAAGAACCCTCTACTTAATGAATATATATATATATATATATATATATATATATATATATCATTATACATAAATTAAAAGTGGTCTCCTACCTTAAATATATAAAATGAAGCTTGGAATACAAAAACAGCCATGTTGTATAAATATTTTGTCAAAAATTTATAAAACACATTAAAATATAAACTATAAAAACCTGTGATAAAATATATGAGACAATAGGCACCCCATATATTAATATATTATGAAAATGAACACATAAAGATATTGTATAAAATGTGTATAAAACAATAATAGCAAGTATTATTGCAAAAATATATATGTTCATCATTTTGCATAATATAATTACAGTTTGGCTGATCTGAGTTTAAGTAGAGGGGCAATAAAAATGTGATCATTCATGCCAGGCATCATGTTGGCTTCCAAAATTATTTGCCAGTAAGTCTCCCTATATTCCAATTTTGTTTCCCAGGGGCCTCCCCTGAGCTCTTTAGGGACTGTTTCAATCACAAGAAAAGTGAATTTAGCTTGGCAACATTTTAGTGTGTGTCTGTGTAGGTCTTTCTGAGAATTTTGTTTGTGAATATCATTCATGTGCTCATAGATTCTACGTTTCAAAGTTCTCTCCATTTTTCCAATGTAGAACCCCTCACAACTCTCACACATAACAATGTACAACAACCCCTGGGAATTACAGTTGGAATAGGTGAGTGCTTTTAACGTTCTTTTCCTGGCTGCCACAAAGATTTCTTGTTTATGACAAATAAACTTGCATTGGGGACATGCACCACATTTATATGTGCCTCTGGGTTTGCTGGGAAATACTGTAGGATATTTAGCATTCTCCAAAGAATTTTTTATATTGTAGCCTTTTCTTAAGACAGTTTTTACTAATTTCCCTTTCAAATTGGGCAAATCTGTAAATTCAGTGAATTTGGCTCATTCATTTTCTACCATATTTTTGATGGTGTAAGCATTGACACTAAAATCTGTGACAAACGTCCTACTATAACCTGAACTAGTTTCACATTCCTTATGATTATCTCTATATGAGTTAAAATGTATTTCTCCCATGCCTAAAATGGGTCTATACTTGTCTTGTCTACTAGAACAAACCTCCCTTTGTATGTCCATAATAAGTTCAAGTGGATAACCTCTTTCTAAAAAACATCTTTGTAAGTATTCCACATTCTCAATTGTAATCCTCATCATTGGATGTCATACGACAAGCCTGAACATACTGTCCCTTCACTATACCCTTCTTTTGGTGTAGCAGATGGGCACTAGTATACCTAATATATGTGTTTGAGAAAGTAGGTTTCCTGAATATGGTAGACTTAAACCCAGTTTCAGTAATATGTAGGGATACATCCAGATAGTTAACGTAATTGGTGTTACCTGGTGGGTTAGCTTTAGAAAAGTAGTACTTTGATTTAAATACATAATAAATTCTTCTAACTGTTGATCAGTGCCAATCCAAAAAATACAAATGTCGTCTAGGAATCTGGTGTATAAATTCCAGTACTTGCCATATTCACTATAATGTGTAACTTTTTTCTCCCAAAAAAATCGATTGACATCTGTGTAGATGGGGGCACAATTAGCCCCCATAGCTGCACCAGTTTCCTGTTTGAAGAAGTCTCCTTCAAAATATAAAAAAATGTTATTAAGGATTAGTTCAGCCAATTTCAAAATTAGAAAAATATAATTTTCTGTGGCTCCTGGCCCTGCTCTAAGAGCCTCCTCTAACCATGCTAACCTAACGTTGTGGGGTATAATAGAAAAAAGATCTGTCACATCTATGTTGACAAATTTAAGACATGATACCTTTAACTCTGTTTTAATTTTACTGAAAAACTCCCAAGAATCTTTTAATAAATATTTGCCTTTTCCCCATATACTTTTCATTTTCCAATCCAGGAATTTTGACAAGGGAGACATCTTTGAGCCCTCAGATGCTACAATGTGTCTTAAAGGGTATTTTTAACACCCTTATGGACCTTGGGTACCCCAAAAAAGGATGGCACCCCAGAGGACCTGTTTTCTAGATATGAGTAGGTGTCATAATCTATTACCCCCTGATCGAACAAATCTTTGATGGCCAGATCTATCTTTTTGTAAGAAATATTAATTTCATTGATGGATAATTTACTATATCTAGATACATCATGTAAAACTGAA
The DNA here is from genome assembly GCF_019279795.1 of Protopterus annectens. Taxonomy (NCBI): domain Eukaryota; kingdom Metazoa; phylum Chordata; order Ceratodontiformes; family Protopteridae; genus Protopterus; species Protopterus annectens. The sequence continues at coordinate 1,579,321,116 of NC_056732.1, read as the reverse complement.
TACATTTTGCCAACATATATGATCTTGTCCATTAGTATAATCCCCCCTCCCTTGTCCGGTTCCATAACCCTGATATTAGGATCTTCACGTAGTGTTGTCAAAAGTTGTTTTTCAGCCACTTCCAAATTGGATGTACTGGCACTATACCTTATTTTGTCCCTAATTTGTTTTTCAGTGCTAAGTTCTAAATTCCTTAATTGGGAATGGATGGGGGGATTGAAAGTACTAGGTTTCCTGGGTGTAATATTCTCTGTCCTAATAGTATTGTCACCAAACATATTTTCTAAATTTAATTTCCTGATAAACATATTCACATCAAAGATAACCTGTCCCAAATTACTGGCCTTGTTAAGCACAAATTTAAACCTTTAGTGAATAGGCCAAAAAATACATTGGTCACCTCTGTACTACTATAATTAAAAATGTGAAATCCTGCTTTGCTCACCAATCATAATTGTCCCCTCGTATTGTAGTAACAGCAGGTTCTACGTCTATTGTCAATTCCTTGTGTAACCTTCCCCTCTGTTGGTAAGGTCCCCTGTAAAAATGGTTATTATTCCTGTTCTTATTTCTGTTGCGAATTCTTTTTGATCTTCGCGGAAGGGGCTCTAAGTTGCCCTCATTAGGCTCTTGCCTTTCAGTAAATTCAGGGTTAGGCATGTTATCCTCAAAATTATGATAGGAATTAGAAGGACTTTGTATTGGACCTTCACCAAAAAATGCATTGTTGTAAACAGGGGGTGCTGGATACTGCCTTCCTTCTTGATATTCCTTTATATCACGCTCAAGTTTCTTGTATTTGCGTTTTAAAACATCCTCACATTTTTTGTCAATTTGCAATCTGATATCATAATACCTTTTCTTTTGTATTTCTATACCAAATATCAGGTTATTAACCACCCTATCATTATACACATCAATCAATTCTTGCAATCTGTTAATTTCTCTATCATTGTTCCTGATGATAGCTTTCACTATCTCCAGGCCACAGTCATTAAATATTTTCAAAAGTTCCTTATGAAATTCACTTCCTTCCACTACGTTGTTTAGATACTTGATTCTTAATCCTTTAGGTACAATACATTTCTTTATACATTCGTTTAAGGCTGTCTGCAGTTTATCCAAAGATTCTCTGTATGTATGATTGGACACAGTCCTTGCGTTTCCATTATCGGTGAAATTAAATGGTATTTTTTATTTAACCAGTCTTTTAATCCCATGGATGTACCAGCGTCAGTCGCTGGTGGAGAAATTTGCTGTATTCCATCAGAAGTGGCTGTAGAATGCAAAAGATTCTAGGTTGCTTGAAAATTCCAATTACTAGCTCCAGGAACATCCGCATTCACTAGTTAACGCTTCCTGGTTCCCCTTCTTAATATTTTTGGAAAAAATAGCCACAAGACCATGGCTCACCGGTGTGAGCAAATCAATATGTTGAGTCAACTGGCCCGCAATTTTGTGAAACTCTCCCACTTCGGATCCTCTGTAGCCTTCCATCTGATTAGAGGGTGTGGTATGTCCTTCACTGTCCTCCATAGTACAACCAAAAACCAAGAGAAACAGAGTACAGCTGGAACACAATCACTAAACACCAAAAAAAAAAAGCAATAATGTTACAAATACATAATGTGCAAGATATATATAATAAGTGCTTTTGTTCTTTTCATTTTCAATATATCTTCATCAGAGTTAAAACCAAGTACACAATCCAAGTTTAAAAGAAGCATTAAATGAATGACATGATCATCCCTAACCAATAAAATACTTGTCTCTGTTCCCTCTTTTCTTCTTAAAGTTACAGTGTATTTTAAAACATGTTCAAGAAATATAACCAAGTACTAAGCAATCAGAAATGTTATTCTTTATCTGAAATGGTAGAGTGTTGCTGACAAAACTTCTAATATAATTTTTCTAAAATGAAAACATATTTCTGTAAATAAGAAGATCATAAGCTACTAGGAACACAGTATTTAGCATTTAAGGTCTTTGTGCCATCAGAAAACATTTAATGTTTACAGTTTCATTAAGACCAGGAAACTTATATGCCTACAATCTTATTTGCCACCAGGATTCACGGGATTCAAGTAGGACATTGTAATTACCTACAAATTCTTCCATATTGACAGCATCTACTATGAAAAACTGGAATTTTTTGAAATTAGTGCATGTTAATGAGTGTTTGGCTAAAGAATTACTAGTATCATTTTTCTTTTTAGACAAATTGTGTTCATAAATTCTTCTTGATAGCTTTCTCACAGTTTTTCCAACGTAGAACCCTGGGCAGGAATCACAAAATGACAAGTAAACAACTCCTTGCAAATCAAAATTATATTTGTTTCTCTCCCAAAGGTTTAAATTCAGTGCCTTGATGTGAATGTTAGAAATATTGCTAATAAATCGGCATTGCTTACACCTGTCACAGTTGTAAGTACTACATGTATTTGTTTCTGATGGTGTTGTTTGATGTTGTTCTAATATGGATCTCAGGCTATGAATTCTTTTGTAGGTAAATGAAGGGCTGTCACCAATAATTTTGGCTAATTCACCATTTCCTAAAATACTCTTCCAGTTGTCTCTCAGTATGTCTCTGATAAGATGCATGTCACTGGAAATAGGAAGTGGAAAAGCACTGGTGTATTTAACCAATAAAGTATTTGTGGAAGACAATTCCAGCGTTTTTACTCTGACTGAACCTTGTGTAGATCTTGAGCTTTTGTCGCCAGTTTAATAGTACACCGGAATCGGCGATATTCCCAATAAACCCTGCTCTCAGAGATTTCTCTGTGATGACTGCTTTTTTTTCCTTTAATTTATCTTAAAACTGTACAACACTACTTTTAATAGATACTAAACAGCTGCAGAACAACAGCAGCTATTTAGCGTGCCCATTTGTTATTGGGCAGACAACTTTGCTACAAAGTTTGATACTGACCTCCTAAGCACCTACCCCTCCAGTGGATACAGTAACAAGTCTACTCCAATCCAAAAGGTAGAGAATGGCTTTATAACCAAACAGCATAGTGATTGCTGACTCTTTATAGCATACTAATAAGTGCCTAAAGGCCCTTTATAGCATATTAATAATTACCGATAGGGTTATTTTAGCGCCACCCAAGCGCTTTTTCCTTACCTGAAGAGCGTTTAGACATATCTAAGTCTTCACTCAAAAAACAGACATCGGAGGTATTTTGTACTCCTTTCTCCCAGTATGATAATTCATTATCATACAACATAGGGCTACTGCAACCCCTGAGGGCTCACCCTTACCAGGTGAATTTTTATTTATTTCTCTCATATTTCTTATCCTCCCTTAGAAGCCAGAATAGCACTCTTAAATACTCAACTTGCACATAGTGAATTATAAAGGGATAGGACTATATATACCCCCCGAAACAGTGCTAACAAAAGGGGCTGATTTATCTAATGCTTTAAAGTTAACAGTGCTAACAAAAGGAGCTGATTTATTTAATGTTTTAAAGTTGTCTTTATTGTTGCTGGCAAGTCTCCATAAGTATTTTACAAACTCTGATGTTATTAGCTTTTCTACTGTTGTTGAATAGAGCAGAATTGCTGTAACTGCTTTATATATTTACTGGTTGATAACTACTGCTCCATAATGTCTTGCATTGCTACTGGCAAAGTCCTTACTGGTTTTAATAAACTCTGATTGAATTACTATATGTGCTGCTGCTACATAGAACAGAATTTATTATATTTTTTAACTGCTGCTTATACTTATATTGTTATACAAAAGAGATACACAAGTCCTGCATCATATAATCCTGCATTGCTGCTAACAAATACTTAATATGTATTAATGCTAACCAGCTCCTATGTCTCTGCGTACATCTGTTTATCTCACTATGCATATGGTTTTTTGAAATGTACATTGGATACTGCAAGAATTGTGTCAGAGTTAGATTTACTGTTATTATGAGAAGTTCTACCTTGCCTTGTCTCTTATCCTCTATCTTGTCTCTCTTGCCTCCTAAAGATACTCTATTCATCCCAGGCTTCTAGTGCTAGTCAGCAGGAAGCTAAGAACCCTCTCCAAATATCTGTGGGTCACCTCATTGCATAACAATTCTACAATCCCCTATCAAGGAAAACAGTAAAGTATGTCTGCTGAATAATTCCAACAAGAAAGACTTTCTATTGATTGTACCAAATTTCACATGTTATACCCAGGCCTGAGCCAGGACAGCCAACAGCCCTTGCTTTCCCCATCTACATAACCTCCACTATCTCATCCCTCCCACCTGTATAGATCTCCTTCCCTTGTTTTTTTTTTTTTTACTTTTTTATTCCCACTCTCCAATCTGTATACCTCCATTGTTACTCCCTCTTAAGCTAACCAGCTATACTAGACTTGCCCACTAGATGGCACCCTAATTCCAGACTTTTTCTACTCTTACCCTTTTTCTCTTTATCAACTACTTACCCCTGTTCTTACCTTCAGTAGTCCCCGAAGTGCTATTAGCTGTCTCTTTTGTTTTTTTTTCCTTCTTTTCTACTGTCCATTGATACCTCCCCAGTCCTCTCTCCCTCTTTCTTTTCTTTTTTTTTCCCATTTTCCCTGCACATTTACAGACTAGAGACACTTTCTAGACTCTATTATTTTCCATCCTATCACTAGAACTAGCCTAGATGACTGTTTTTCATTAACTGATTCAGTATCTGTTACTATCCGCTCTGTTCACCCTGCAGGCTCACTCCGCTCCCCTCCCAACCCCCCAATTCCCACCCACCCCAGGGGTCCTACCTTTATACTTCCTAAACCACACCTCTTCCTCCTCCAGTCACTCTCCAACCACACCCCTTCCTCTCACCAGTACCTTCTAACCACACCTCTTCCCCTCACCTGTACTATCTAATAATACCTCGTTATTAGACTTTTTCCTCCTTACAATCACTCTTCCCTCTATCTTTTCTCCCTACAAACTCTCCTATTACCTAACTCCACAAATATTACCCTCTCACTACTCTCCTCCTAGAACACCATACTCTACTCACTCTCTCATTTCCACGCAATAAACTTCTTTCTTCTACATACAAAGAACCTATATCTATCCATATAATGAATACTCAATCCACCCCATCCTTTATCACATTCTTATTCACACTCTCACTATTACCTCCTTTAATCTTTACTCATCTTTTCACCTCTTTTGAAAATTCACTAGACCCAAACCAAAACTATCACAAAAAGGAAACCAGCTCTCAAAACTCACCTTTACTTTTTATACATGCTAACATAACATCCTCAGCTAACTACATACTTCCTAAATATCATAGAACTCTACACACAAAGTACAACAATCTAATCCCCAAAAAATGTCTGTCTCTATACAGCAGATTCAAAAACCCATACTATCTAAGCCTTCTACTCTATTTAAAGGATGGTGACATTCACCCTAACCCAGGCCCCCCAACAACTCCCATCTCTCTCCTCAACTTCAAAGAATCACCTACCCAAGCCCTTTCTAGACCATCTAACTCCCTATTAATTGCTCATCTTAACATACACAGTATAAACAATAAAGTAATTCAACTCCAAGCTCTAACAGAAATCTATTCCTTTGATATTCTCTGCTTAACAGAAACCTGGCTAAAACCTTCAACCAAAGATAATGAAATCATCCCACCTGGATATAATATCCTGAGACTAGATCGAACATCCAAGAAAGGTGGAGGGTTTGCTATCCTGTATAAACCTAGCTTACAATTAACCACTCATAGCAGCAAACCACCCATAGACTCCAATGCAGAAATTCTTATCACCAAACTTCTTCTTAACAATTCCAAATCCATCTATGTCATCTGTATATATCTACCTCCTGGTAATAACATAGCAACCATGGAAAATATACTTTGCTGGCTTTCCCAAAACCTGCCTCAAGAAACCATAATCCTAGGTGACACTAATATTGACTGGACCTGCTTATGCAGTAACCTCCCCTCAAACCATATTAACCTTTATGGGTATTCCCAAACCATTACATCCCCTACCAGAATAAATAAATCTAACAAGAAATCAAGCTTACTAGACTGGATCCTCATTAATCATCATCCTCACATCTATACCTCAGGGACTCTCCCTGATGATTTAAGTGACCACTTTCTTACCTATATCATCAGACATAAAATCAACTTTCCCTCCCCAACATCCATTAAAAACATCAGGTCTAAAAAGTACTTTAATCCTGAACTTTTCCAGATGGAACTAAGAGCATGTAACTGGTCACCCCTACAATACCTACCTTTAGACGAAGCCGTTAGTTACTTTAACTCTAACTTCCTTGCTATCCTTAACCACCATACCCCAACCAGACTAGTTAGAACCAAAACCAAACATGCTCCCTGGCTTTCCAAAGAAACCAAACATAAAATCAATCTTAGAAACAAACATTGGGTAAAATGGAGGAAAACAAAAAATCCTATAGACCAACAGACATTTAGACAACTATGAAATGAAACTAAGAAAGCTATCATATCTGACAAAAAAAACTACTACCTCCAACCCCAACAAGCCAGTCAAAACAAGCCACAGAAATTTTGGTCTAGTATCAACCAACTACTCCATCCAGGGCAATCCACTACTCCAAACCCTCAAAACACTGAACACAAAACACCAATAAATATAGCAAATTCTTTTAACACCTTTTTTACTGATGCTATACAAACATTAGCTAGTCAGCTATCACCTAACAACTTCACTCTACCTTTGAAAGAATCAACCTTATCCCCTACGTTTCATTTTCAACCCATTCCAACATCATATATTCTAACCCTTCTACAGAAACTGAAACCATGCTCCCCTCAGCAGACCAACTACCTGCTGAATTCCTACAACAATCCACCAAAGCTATTGCCTATCCCATTTCTATTCTGGTCAACAGAACTATTACTGAAAGTTATATCCCCAGTTTATGGAAAATTTCCTATATTATCCCCCTCCACAAAGGAGGACAATCCACGGAACTCTCCAATTACCGCCCCATTGCCCTCCTCTCACCTCTAGCAAAGATCATGGAAAAATGTATCCACAAACAATTGCTTGACCATATAATACAAAATAACCTACTAGCCAACTGTCAGCATGGTTTTATACCCTCACATAGCATTACTACTGCCCTTCTTTCCTTCACAGACTGTATCAACAACAACCACAACCTTAACAAACTCTCTTCTGCCCTATTCATTGACCTGTCTAAAGCTTTTGAGATGGTAAATCACCAAATTCTCATCACTATACTGAAATCCTTGTCACTAGATACATCCTCCATAAAATGGTTCCAGTCTTACCTGGATAAAAGATAACAGGCCGTACTATGGCACAAGTCTCTCTCTACTCACCTGCCTGTCAACCTCGGAGTCCCACAAGGGTCCATCCTTGGACCTCTACTTTTTTCCATATTCATCAATGACCTCCACCTTGCCATCCCCCAAGCTACATGCATACAATATGCGGATGACTCTACACTGATATGCTCAGCCCCCTCCTCCTCTGAACTTCTTTATTTTACTCAACAAGTATTTAACACAGTTGAGCAATGGTTCACACATAGATGCCTTCTCCTAAATCCCAAAATGACTAAACTCCTTCTTTTCTCTCCTACTAAGAAATCCCCCCATTAGATTTCTCAGTTAACTCTACCAATAAAACCATTATATCCCCTGAACCAACCATCAAACTATTAGGAGTCACCATTGACAATAATCTGAACTTTGATATCCATATTAACAATACCATAAAAACTGTCAACAAAAAGCTAGGCTCTCTCTGTAGGATAAAATTCTTTCTCCTACCTTCAGCTTGAACCACAATAGCACACACTCATCTTATCTCTTCTCTTCTCTATGCCTCACCTATTTTTACTAACCTATCAAAAAATAATCTTAACAAATTGGAAATGTCCTACAATAATAATGCCAGATTTGCAACAGGCAACCCATTTAGAACCCATCACTGCCTTAATTTAAAGCAGCTAGGATGGCTTGAACTACAAAATCTAATTAAATTTCATCAGCTAACTATAGCCCACAACACTCTTTACAAACCATCCAAAACACCTATTCTTTCCACACTAATCACTCCCTATAAAAACCTGGAATCCTTAAGGTCTTCTCAGAAAATTCTAGTATACACAACTAAAACAAACAATAAAGCTGGTGACTCCCTTTTTTCTAATATAATTGGAAAAGCCTGGAACCTCCTTCCAAATGAACTCTCCACACTTCCTTCACTACCCTGTTTCAAAAACAAATTGAAAGTATTCCTCAAAACTCATTGGTTATGCCCATGCTCTAAACCTGACTAGCCTGTCTTTTATATACTCTGATCTTCCAAACCCATTAACGCATTAAAAGCAACTCCTTCTTTATTAAGCTATGTTACTAATTATCTCTTGAATGCCTTGATTGTATTTGCATTCCTTTATTATGCCTGTATTTCTGCATTGTAAACTATAGATTGTACTTGCATCCTTTATTATGCCTGTATTCTGCGCTGTAAATTTTACAGTGAAAACCTGTTATACATACTGTAAATAGCTTTTATCTATCTCATGTATCCTAAGATGTTGTGTTAATTGCATTGTCCTAGCTTTGGAGCTTAACTCCTCGGGCCTCTTCTGAAAATGGACATGTATCCAGTTGGACTAGCCCGGTCAACAAATGTAAAATAAAAATAATAAAATAAAAATTCATCTTCCCCGTTCACCATAGTCTCTGGCTGATTTGTCATCAAAATAGGTTTGGCTTTGTTTGAGCTGAGAAAAAAATACTTCCTTGATGATATTCATAACCCAGCCTTTTTGGAGGAAAAGTGATTTTAAATATTCTGCTTCCTCCTCAAAAATAGTTTGTTTACTGATGAACCTACTAAGTCTGATGAATTGTCCTTTGTGCTTGGGATGTGGCTAGTGGGGACAGGGGGTGAAGTTTGCACAAAATCTGTCAGCTAGCAGGTTGTCAATTTCATCTGGGGTAGTGTGAGTGGTATCCCCCACAACCAGTTCGGCACATAGCTGGGCATTCCCTTTTAGATTTCAGATATAGTTAAAGAATGCCTTATGATTATCCTTACCTAGGGATGTAAATTTAGATTTGTAAATAGCTTTAGAGGATTTGACAAGTTTTCTGATTTGCTTGTTCAAGATGTGGAGGGACTCCTTCCTCTGCTGTGTCAGTTTCCCCTTGTTCTTAGACATCAGTTTCTTCCTCCTGTTATATAACTTGTTTATACTTGAGGTCCACCAGGGTGGCTTGTTTTTTTTTTGGGAAGACCTGGTTTTGATTCAGTCAGGTACAGCTGAGTAAATACAGTTTCTTAAGTGTTTATACAGGGCATTTGTGTACACCTCTGAATAGGAGTTATTGTCTGTGATTGAGGTAGGTTTGAAATGTTTTATACCATCGCTTATTAGGATGTAGTTTGCTTTGGTAACATTTTTTAGTTTTTTTTTTGTTCCTGTGTGTGTCAGGTCTAATACTTACTTTGAAAGAGACTGATTTATGGTCCAACCTTACCAGGGAGGACACAGTGGGGAAGTGCAGTGACCCCCCCCCATGTTGGTCAGTGCTATGTCTAGGAAATTAAATGTGGGCCCCTTGTTGAAGTGTAGGCTATCTGTTCCAGAGCATTTGTGTTGACAAAGTCCAGGAATGTCTGAGCAAGCATGTTTGTGCTCATGTATGTCACCCAGCTGATGGAAGGATAGATTAAATCTCCCATGATCAAGCTGTTTGGCTGTATGGTGAGTGACTCCAGTAAGTCCAGGTAAGTGGTGTGCTTTTCTTGGTTCATGGTGGGGGACCTATAGCTAACAATGATGTAGTAGGGTATTTTGTCTAAAGTTAATTGAACATGGAGTAGTTTGAGAGAGTCATACTGTTTAACCAGTCTGGAAGTGTACTTGGCTGTAATGAAGATGGATATACCTCCACCTTTGGTTCTTTCACACTCATTTTGAGGTCTAAATGTGTGGATGAAATTGTAGCCTTGTATGGATGGGGTGCCCTCCTCAGCTTTGAACCATGTCTCAATGACTGTACAGATGTCAGCAACTTCCAAGATGAGGAGTGTTTTCAGGGAGTGCAGTTTCCGGTTTGGACTCTTATCATTAAGCAGCAGACCCTTGAGTTTATCTTCAGGGGATTTTGTTATGCCAGAAATGTTGTTGTTTTGGCATTGCCTAAAAAGGCACTATGGAGGAGGCAAGCACCTTTACCAGCATCCAAAATCCCAGAGGAGATAGGTACCAGCCATCTTTGGCAAAGCAGCATGGCCTGTTGACCATGTTTTCCCAGGATGACAGTTATTGGATCCCCCTCGACTGTCACCAGAAGCTAAGCCAATTGTTGAAGTTGATTATTTTTTGTTTATATTGTGGCATCATCCTGGGTGAAGGTAGAATGCTGCTTAGGGCTAGGGTCATACCTGCCTGGATCACATAATCTGAGAATTCAGTCATGTCTCTCTTCATATAGTCCAGAGAGATATGTCTCAAGTCATTCACCCCAACATGGACTATGACAGTGTCATAACAGTACTTGTTGTTGAGTGACTTGAGTGCATGCGTGATTTGACATTTCCTGGCATTTGACAGGCAGCTGACAGTGACCCTCTCCTTGTCCAACCTGGTGAGGGGGACATCTGTGTGTCTCACTATGGAGTTGCTTATGACCAAAACATTAGGTTTTCAGGTGTTTTGCCTTAGAGGCTTCTTTGGTGATACACTGGTGTGTGTATTATTATTTGTAGTGGTTTCTATTGGTAATGTAGTGTGTGCAAGTGGCTTACGTTTGGGAGGTCTCTGATCTTTTGGTAGGTTTCTAGTGAGTACCTCCGCATATGTGGGTTTATGTGTAATGTCCTTATTTTGTGTGAGAGGTAACATGTCTAAACTGACAATCTCTTTGATGTCTGGTTTATTGTTACATGAGAGAATTGATTCCAATTTCATAGTGTAATTGCATCTCTCATATGGGGCAGTTGTTTGTTTTAGGAGCAAATGTTTGCCAGGATACATGAGGCAATTACTACATTGCCTCAGGATGCTCACATCAGTCAGGCTTGCCAGAGAAATTATGGGAAACTTTCTGTCCATTTTAGAAGTTTTTTTTATCATATGTACTATTAAGGAAGGGAGTGAGCTAGTTTGACTGTTTTTTGTGGTAATACTAAAAAAGGGGCTTATTCTATTGAAGGCAGGGATGGTACATGTGGCAACACTGCTCAGTGTGCAGCTGAGTTGCCCATAGTGCAATAGGGAAGCATGGCAGGATTTCACTGACAGATATCTAGGGAAACTTATGCTTCACGTTGTTTGCGCCTATATAAAGCACCACTAACCCCTGTTGTGCAGTGAACAGCAACTCACAAATGCGAGGCTTAAATAAAGACAAAAGTAAACACTTCTGAGCTAATTTGCAAGTAGGAAAGCACATAATGAACCTTCCTCCAGCAATTCCCAACTCAGACAATGGTAGATCTACGGTCTTCAGCCACAAGGGTGCATGGTAGACACGCATAATGCACAATGGCTGGTTTAGTGCTCAAGTGTATCAATAACAGGCTAGATTCAGTAGATCTAAATCTAGTCTATGCTATATAGGGTAACAGTAAAGTTAAAATCAAGTGCAGACAATGATGCAGTCACAGACAGTAAAAACAGAAATATTGCAGCAGTTTGATAAAATACAGTTTGAAAAGTGCAGTAAAATCACAAAATATTCTTATTTTCTTGTTTTTAGCCTTGGATGCTTTGGATATCAGCAGATACTCTGGGTCTCAGGTAAAAGATGCCAAAGACAGAGCAGCTCTGGTCAACGGAGCCCCCAAAGGGCATTGAAGGATGCTGTGCAAGGGGACAGAGATGAGAGACTGAGGGCAGCCACTTGGGATGTGGAAGATGGGCAATATAATTAGAGGATAAAGAATAATAAGGAAGCTGATTAATGGAGGAGGAGGTAGCACTATTCTAGAAACTGAAACTGAAAAATGAATACTTGAAGAAGAAATTGCATGGCTGGGTAGCAAATAGTGTTTTCAGGAAAGGGGAAAGGAAGTATAGATTTTTGTTAGGGGAGACCATAAAGTAGGTAACTGGATCATGAAGGAAGACGGGCAGAAAGGTAGTAGAATGAAGAGGGAGGAAGGGAAAATATGTTGTTGTAGACTTATTTTATGGGCTGGATGAAGATAGGGAACACATGATAGAAGAATTTATGGATGCATTATAGAGACTTAGAGAACAGAAAGATAGAATCATGTCAAGAGGCATTTTAATATAGTATTGAGATTGAGCAAGAACATGATTTTCAAATGTGAGAGCATTATACAGGACCAAGCAAGAAAAAGTAATACTCCACACCATGAAATACTTTAATAAAATGACAAAGCTTTCGGATAGAAACTATCCTTCTTTAGTGTCTTACATACAATGGCCATAAAAACAGCATTTTTAAATATAATCTAATTGCATCACATTACATAGCAGACCTATCAGCAACATCAATTAAAAATAACAATCTTCTTAAAAGAACAAACAACTGTACAAAGTGCATACGTCTACACATATAAAAAAATGCAAAATTCACATATCTAATAAAAAGCTATTCTTTCCTCACTCTCTGTTGTTTAGATTTTAGTATTGGTTTTAATGTAACCTGTTTGTTATGACCTGGGTATTTATCTGCTTCTAACCGAATAATCCATTCATACTTCTTCATATCTATACAATTAACTGCATCTCCACGCCCAGCATTTGGATATATAACATGTATAACTCTGAAACTAAATGGGTGCATATCACCAGTTTCTCCTATATGGTGGGCCAAGGAATTAGTTGATACTTTCCTGCGTATCTCAGACCTGTGCTCTGTTATCCTGTTCTTTAGCCTTCTCATTGATTTTCTAACATAAAAACATAACATTTATTACATGTAGAAGATATATAATAGATGGTGTATTACACATTGCAGTACAATGGAAAATATATTTCCTACCACTAACAGGGTGTAAAAATTCCATTGATTGATTTATACTAGAGCAACACAAATGGTTATGACAAGGAAAAGTTCCCTTCCTATTGAAAACAGGAGCAGGTTTGTTATTTAATGATAAATCCTTATAGCATAGTAGTTTCTTTAGATTACTGCAATTGCGATAAGTGAACAAAGGTCTATCTGGAAGCCATTTTTCATGGCCAGGTATGGCCCTTAAGATATCCGAGTTATTTCTAATAACACATTCTACTATCTCACTAGCCCTACTGTAAGTCATAAGATATCTCAAAGAGTGTGCAGGGGTTAAATTCATATCACCAGAGCTAACATGCCCCTGAGGAGAGAAATAAGGTTTTGCCCTTGAGTCTGTCATTTGTAAAGCATCATTCCTAGTCTATTTCATTTACATTGTAGCCCCTTTCTAATAAATTATTGGTCATTTCTTGCATCTGCACTTCACAGACATCTAATTTAGTATTTAATCTGCTGGCTCGGAGGTACTGACTCTTAAGAACACTTTTAAAGGTTCTTTTTGCATGCATACTATTCTTATGCAAGTATTTCTTTACTTGTACCTCCTTCTTATATATATATATATATATATATATATATATATATATATATATATATATACATATATATATATATATATATATATATATATATATATATATATATATATATATATATTTCCAAACTAGACCCTGTTATTTGTAACCTCACATCCAGAAAGTTCAAGGAAGTTTCAGAAAATGTCATTTCAAATTTTAAGAACTCAACCGTATTACTTAAATAGTTGAAAAAATCCTGCAAATCCATAAGATTTCCATGCCAAACCAAAGAAATATCGTCCACAAAACGTTTATAGAATAGATACCTATGCGAATCTAACCCTGGAAAAATGGGAGAAGATAAATGTGTATGGTGAAGCCAATTTATATGCCCCAAATATTCTATTCTATAAACGCTTTGTGGACGATATTTTTGTGGTAAACAAATACTTGCATAAGAATAGTATGCATGCAAAAAGAACCTTTAAAAGTGTTCTTAAGAGTCAATACCTCTCAGCCAGCAGATTAAATACTAAATTAGATGTCTGTGAAGTGCAGATGCAGGAAATGACCAATAATTTCTTAGAAAGAGGCTACAATGTAAATTAAATAGAACTGGCTAGGAATGATGCTTTACAACTGAGAGACTCAAGGACAAAACCTTATTTCTCTCCTCAGGGGCATGTTAGCTCTGGTGATACGAATTTAACCCCTACACACTCTTTGAGATATCTTATGACTTACAGTAGGGCTAGTGAGATAGTAGAATATGTTATTAGAAATAATTGGGATAGCTTAAGGGCCATACCTGGCCATGAAAAATGGCTTCCAGATAGACTTTTGTTCACTTATCGCAATTGCAGTAATCTAAAGAAACTACTATGCTATAAGGATTTATCATTAAATAACAAACCTGCTCCTGTGTTCAATAGGAAGGGAACTTTTCCTTGTCATAACTGTTTGTGTTGCTCTAGTATAAATCAATCAATGGAATTTGTATCAACTAATTCCCTGGCCCACCATATAGGAGAAACTGGTGATATGCACCAATTTAGTTTCAGAGTTATACATGTTATATATCCAAATGCTGGGCGTGGAGATGCAGTTAATTGTATAGATATGAAGAAGTATGAATGGATTATTCGGTTAGAAGCAGATAAATACCCAGGTCATAACAAACAGGTTACATTAAAACCAATACTAAAATCTAAACAACAGAGAGTGAGGAAAGAATAGCTTTTTATTAGATATGTGAATTTTACATTTTTTTATATGTGTGCACTTTGTACAGTTGTTTGTTCTTTTAAGAAGACTGATTGCTATTTTTAATTGATGTTGCTGATAGGTCTGCTATGTCATGTGATGTAATTAGATTATATTTAAAAATGCTGTTTTTATGGCCTTTTTATTTGAAAGCTTTGTCATTTCATTAAAGCATTTAACAGTGTGGAGTATTACTTTTTCTTGCTTGAAGTTTTTTTTGGTTTGCACTTCTCCACTTCACTACTAGTTCTCCTTTTTTCTTAGCATTATACAGGATGCCAGGAATCTCTTAGGGCAATATGGGAAGGAATAGTTTGGCTGATTGAAAGACAGTTTTGGGAAAGGAGAGGATTTTGCCTTTATTAGGGATGAAAAAAGGCAGACTATAAGGTTAGATGAATTTTTAATTGATGTGCTGAGATCAGGTATGTTTGGGGATATGGAGTTAACCAAGAGGGAGTTGTCAGACCATACAACAGTAATTATGAATGGGAAGTAGAAACTGAGGTGGAAAGGGTTAAATACAAATAAAAAGGGCATATTTGGGATATAAAGCAACGTGAGTGGTTACTGGGAATGATTGAACAGGACCTAATAGAGAATGAAGGAGAAACATGGAGGTGGGAATAAAGGAGTGAGATGGAATTATGGTAGCATGGAGGGTTAATTTAATGGGGAAGATGGGGTAAATGAGGAGGGAGGAAGAAAAGGCATTGAAAGAGCAGGAGTATAAGTTTTGTACAAGTTTCATCATCTGATGTTGTGGGTATCTAGAGCTGGTGCTGCCATTATCACTGGCTCTGTTTAGGTGGAAGAGTTCAAAGAGTACTGGGTTATTCATACCATGGAAGCTTAGCTGGAGAGCAGTCCTTATCAGCCTCTATGACACTGAATAGAGAGATAACACTTTTAGTCACTCAGAACAACTAAGGGTACTGAGACCTGACATTGTTTTGGTAAGGAAACGTTAAGGACTCCCAAGTTGCTTTAGTGAGGTATAAGCTAAATGGGGAATTATATTTATGATGGACCTTTTACTGGAAAAACAAATTGGTATTGTAACTTATTTGGATCTTGAGAAAAAAAAGAAGTTTAAGTCATGCAAGGCTGAAGGATTTTCTAACCATGGGAAAGATATGGTGCTCAAATAAGAGTTTGTTATCCAAATAGGTGCCCAAGTCCATGATGACTATGGAAAATTTAGAGGAATATTATCTGTATTGTATGTGACATTGGTGGTGATGATGCCAGAATTACCAAAAGAACCTGCACTGTGTTTTTTTGGCATTGAGGGGAAGCCTGTGATTAAAACATCAACTCTTTGATTGTTTCATCCCTTGCTGGAGAATTTAAGTATCAGAATGGGGTTTAATAACTGCACACCCAGTTTGTAATGATCAGTAAACTTGGTGAGCCATAGTTCCTTGATACTAGCATTAATGTAGGAAAACTAAACACCAAAGAAGATGGGGTCCAGGAAAGAGTCCTAAGATATACCACTTTTATTGTTTTGTATCTACAGCAAATGCCTATGATCTTAATAGTATGGGTGCTCTCAGATAGCCACTTAGTAATCCAATTAACAATGTATGGGTTAATGTTAAGTTGTAACAGTTTATCAATAATCACACACGAGGAACAGTGTCAAAAACCTTAACATGGCTGGGTCAGTATGTTCCTTATCCATCACCTCAGTAACACTTTCAAAAAAACTCAGCTAGATTGAGTAGGCATTATCTGTCTTGTACAACGTCAGAGTGGTTTGCCTCCAGAGAATATAAGGTTACCAGTGTCATTGTCTATTAGTATATTCTTGCAAATACACTAATGAAACTAACAAAGATGTAATTCCTAAGGTCTGTAGCTGGATCATTTTTATGCAAAGGCAACACAACAACAATTGTCCACTCTGCAGGGCTGTAACCAGTGGAGAAAGTCACACTGAAGATTTAATGGAGGGGTTTTGCCAGGTTAGACTTAATGATTCTCAGTAGACATCCAGGGATAGTTTCAGGACCTATGGAACTGGTATTGTTTGATTCTGGATAGTGCTGAAAGGAATTGTTATTTGTTGTATGACATAGATAAAGAGGTATTAAGCATTCACTGCCTGCACTGTTCTTTCACTATACTTCTTGCAAATTTCTTCTTAATTATAATTGTGACACCATTTCTGCATTTTTCCCTTTCCAGCATAATATACAAAGTGTTTGCTGATCCAAGTACTCAATGGTAGCCCATTTCAGTTCAGTGACACTCAAGAGATCAAGTTATGCATGTTAATTTTTTAAGTGCAACTATCTTTCCCAGGTTCATACTTCCTGCTTTCCATGTCCCAATAAGTAAGACATCTTTGTATCATCTAGCTCTCATTTTATTCCCAGCAGTATCAGACTTTAATGTCCCGAAGGCTTTACTACAATCACATCATATATACTGGCTTTACTCTGAAGTTTAATCTGCTCTTCCACAGATTTATAATGAATGCTTTCTAACCTGATCAGGTAATCTGTCAGTACTGCATTGCAATTTATTTTAATGACACTATCTATCCATAAAGTATTTGTGTCAAGATACAGAATTAGATTTTCAGGCCTTTTTTTCTACAGATATATAATTAATGATTGTGTAAAGGCCTTCTTTTGAAATATTACCATTGCCACAAACAATGTGATGACCTGCCACCATCATTGTCACAAACAGTTGTTGTCCATTCTAGGTGGCTTGTCTTAATTGGTACCACAAGTGCTATCCATCCAGATACATAAATATGTCTAAAAATTCATCTTTCTCTGGCATTAACTACAATGATGGCTTTACTCAAAGCGGCTATCCATTTCAAGTGGGATTAATCTTTACATCATGATTTGTTGCATGAAGAATTCATAAGAAAACACACACACTAACTTTCCTTTTCTTTCTTGCAAAAATAACATCACACAAAGGAAAAACAGCTAAGAAGTTATATTTTAGTACTCACAAAAAGCACAGATAAGAAGTTATATTTCTGTATAGCATGTTCTGGTCTTCCTATATTCCATTGTTCCTTAACCAGAATTCTTTAGTAAGTTTTATTTAAAAGGTAGATTATGTATGTTGCTCCTTTCCTTTCATTTCCTTTCCTTTCCTTTCCTTTCATTTTCCTTCATTTCCTTTCTTTCCTTTCCCTTCCTTTCCTTTCCTTTCATTCCCTTTCCTTTCCTTTCCCTTCCTTTCCTTTCCTTTCCTTTCCTTTCCCTTCCTTTCCTTTCCTTTCCCTTCATTTCCTTTCCTTTCCCTTCCCTTCCCTTCCTTTTCTTTCCTCTCCTCTCCTTTCCTTTCATTTCCTTCCCTTTTCTTTCCTTTCCTTTTCTTTCCCTTCCTTTCCTTTCCTGGAAGTTAATTTCATTTAATTTCATTACTCTTGGTCAGGATAAGAAAAGGAGAAATGGGACGGTTTCATTTTCCAAAGCACTGCACTTTTCTGTACATAATCCCTTAAACTAATTATCCCCAGTCTAATAATCTGGCCAAGAGAACAACTTCAGGAAGAGATGTCAAAGCATCAGTGCATACTATTACACATATATACATTTATAGTAAATGCAGAAGAAATGTTTAATGCCAGCTCAGATAACAATGGATCATGAATTTGACATGACTAGGGTGGGGCAAAGAGAGCAGGTGCTCTGGGTGCAAGGTCTTGGGTAGGTATAATCAACAGGTGTCAGTGATACAGGAGTGCAGTACCATGCATTGTGGCTTCTTGAATGAACACCAATATTGCATTTGCAATCACAGCTGAAGTGTTCAGTGTGTGGGGAATTAACTGTACCAAGCTATTTTTTACAATTCGGGAAAGCAAACTGTTACACTATGAGAAAACAACAGTGTTTTTTTTAGCAACAGGGTGGCAGATGCACTAGCTACAGTAAGATACCCATCTTTTCTTCATTATTTCAATCTGATGCTTGTTATTGTTTAAATTAACTAAATACAGCTTAAATCAAAATACTGTTATGAGCAAAGAGTCACACATCTATCCTCTTTAAAACAAGAAAATAAACTGAAAGTATATCAAGATCCCACAAAAAATGTGTGTAAAATGTGTAAGTGGCCAAGATCTTGTTTAATTTATTATAAATGTGAAAAGTTGCTGAAAAGAAATCTGGCATTTGTTCAAAACAAATATGCTGTGACATGGCAAGCCCCCAGGAAGATAGCAGATATCTTGATGAGGGAGCCCATGGCTGAGTCCAGTAAAAAGTGAAAACAGTGCACATTTTGAAATACAAGGCCAACCAGTTCAACCAAACCTCTATTGTAAGCTGAGGGCATTATATCCTGTGATGGTGGATAGTGAAATTTCTAACTGCATGTGTGTTATATCAGGAAGTTAAAGAAATCATTTTTGTGAGGTCAAACCATTTTTCACTTTTCCCTCAGGAATGGAAATAGCTAACGGTATGGTGTTCCTCTTTCAACCGCTGTTCAACAAAAGGATCCACAAACCAAAGTGTTGACCCTTCACAGATTCAGCATTTTACAGGTTCAGATACTGATGGCATGACAACACTTTGATGTCTACAAGTGACTGGGACATTGCCATTTTCCAGAAATCCATTGATTTATTTTGTCACACAGAAACTAACATTATAAGAATTAAGTTTACCATTTTACTTTTCATCGTTAGGCATTAGAGGCATTGGTAGAAAGGCATGTGCTATTTTCTGACTCCATTTAATTGAGCAAATGTTTCTCAGCATTCCTAGAGCTTGATGTCTGGAACATAACAGAGGTAACAGAAGAAGCTGGTCCACCTTTGGTTTGCCCATACTTTAAACAATACCAGAAAATGTTGCAATGATATATTTTGTTGGCTTGGAATGTAAATTTGCCAGAGGATAATATTCACTGAATACCTAGTTTTTAAATAACTGTGTAAATTGTACATCAGGGAGAAGAAAAGTTATCTGCACTCCCCCATGTGGGGGATTACACCTTCTACACCCCCCTAACTAAATATACCAACTCTGAGATCGCACTACCGCAGGGGTAAGGGGCAAAGTTCAACAGAGTGGCCAAGCGGTTACTTACGTGGAGTGGGAAGTCAGTGTTCTGGGATGGCAGTGCTCTGTGGTTGTTGGCCTTTTCGTCTCGGCTAACTGAAAGTCAGGTAAGGGACTGTTCGGTCTACTGAAGTAGATCCATATAAATATATATATATATATATATATATATATATATATATATATATGTTTAATCTGGGTCTACTTTGTTTCATTGAATCTCATTTCACTGAATTTTATTTCACCCCAACCACATCGCTGAAAACACAAATTACTGAAAACATTTCACTGAATCTCATTTCACTGAACTGAACTTAGTATATATGGCACTGTGTGTAGGCAAGTAAAAGGTAAATGCCCTTTTCCCCACTGTAGTGTGATCCTAGAGTTACGATATATAGTAAGGGGGCCCCACCTCGTTTGTTTTATATTCTATTTTACCAAAAACTTTAAAACAATACATTTTAAACAACAGACTAATGATTAACTCTCTCCAGAAGACAATATGTACTCAAACTAAGTGGGGGGCTATGCCTGCTAAACCTGCCAATGTGGGGGAATATGCCCCCAGACCCCCCATAACTATATATACTAACTCCAGGATTGCACTGCAGTGGGGAAAAGGGCATATACCATTTACTTGCCTTATAGTACTCTACAGAGTACCATATATACTAACTGCAGTTCAGTGAAATGAGATTCAGTGAAATGAGTTTTCAGTAATTTAAGTTTTCAGCGAAGTGGGCGGGGTGAAATGAAATTCAGTGAAATGAGATTCAGCGAAACAAAGTAGACCCATTTTATATATATATATATATATGTAGATATATATATATATATATATATATATATATATATATATATATATATATATATATATATATATTGTTTTACTTTATATAACCGTGTTACTATTTCATCAAATTGCAGAAGATCAACACCACATTGCTGAAAACTTTAAATCAATGAATTCCTGTTACATCGTATTTTCTCTCTGGAAAACTAACCACCTGACCACCAAACATTAAAATACAAACATAAGCAAATTAAACACACTGAAGTGGGGGCTTCACCCACAGACACACACCCATGCAGGGGACTGCATCCCCAACACCCCTCCCTAACTAAATATATTAACTCCAAGATCGCAGTACAGTGGAGAAAAGGGCAAAGTTCATCATGATGGCCAAGTGGCTAGTCTCCCAGAGGGAAAATATGATGTTCCGTGAATTCATTGATTCAAGTTTTCAGCAATGTGGTCTCAATCTTGCAATCCGACAAAATGGTAATTCAATTGTGTGTGTATATATATATATATATATATATATATATATATATATATATATATATGTATATATATATATATATATATATATATATATATATATATATGTAGGTTCTTATCAAATAATCAAAATATCAGTTACCCAAAACCCACTTAATCAAGACGAAAACACAGAATATTCAAATAAGCAAGCGCTCACATCACAGGATATCTACACAGTGAATGGAGGCATTTGGCCAACATTCAACCAGCAAACATACTAGAGTATGTCAAACCCACCCAGGTGGGGGGCTGCACCCCCACACTCCTCAATGTTTTCTGTAATCTGTAGTACCAAGTCCCACATACAGGTGTAGCAGCAGTTTCACTACAAGGCCATTTGACTTTAATGGGTTAGCTGGTTTACACAGTTTTACATGATCAATGAATGAAAATGTAAAAGGTCTAAGTACTGTGACATAGTGTGCCTAGTTCCTTTATAGAACCAGGCATATGACTTATGTGGCATGAAGACTCCTAGACCCATGGCTTCTCAAATAGCCTTGGCTGTATTAAATGCTTGGGAATGCTAAAATGAACTTAGCCTATTTTACTTTCCCCTTCTATGCTATTCTTTGCTTTTGTCTATAAAAACATGCAGTGCATATTAATTACCATCACATATCAAAATACACAGTTTTTAGCCACCTAAACCAAAAGTTTATTATTGAGCCTCTTTTGTATACATTAAGAAAATGTTCTGCTTAATATGACAAAAAGTAATCAACTTAATATAAAGACAAAAGCACCCTATGGCTGCAGGTGTAAGTTGTGTATATAAATTCAAGCAGCACAAATATATTTTTCTTTATTATTATTATGAGTATGATTTCTGAAAGTGCAGTAGAATATTAAGGACATTTATCTAAAAAAATGAGGCTTCATTTCCTTCACAGCAAGGAATGAAAAATTTCAACAGTTTGACATCATCATTAACTGTTATATGTTAAATGCAGAATCAAGTTGTTAGCATTTTAAATATATGAATTTGTATCTATAACATGCTTGCTTAGCACAGACTATGTATTAGTAAGCTCTAGCAATGAATGCCAGAAAAATATTATTAATTTTATCTAAATAGAATAACTTCTTTTGCTCTGCTAATAGGGTGGGTTTGGCATAATGGTTAAGGTCTTTGCCTCATAGATAACAAGTACAGGGTTTAATACAGACCAGAAACGATTGACTAGGCTTAAAAAAATGCCCCTTCAGTGTAGTGAGCCTAATATTCACCTATGAATGGTTATTTGTATGCAACTGAGCTGACAATTGTATTGTAATTTGCATAAATGAATGACTAGATTAAAGTGAATGATTTTCAGACTCCAACCTCAGTTCTAATTCCATTGCTAATTCTCTTTTTATATTATGGCTACATCTGCAATGCACAGATGAGTGTTGTTACTTCTGAAATTAGATGCCTTGCATATTGTCTTTCCTGGGTGTTTTGTACTACTGTACATTATGGTGAACCACAGATTCAGTAGCCTTCAGTTAGCTGCAGTATGAAATCATCCAATCAGCACAGCTGTCCAGCTTACTTCACCATACACCTCTGTATCTTATTCCCATGTGCTCCACTAGATGAGATTCAAATTTTGACTTTACCTGCTCTGTACAATACCACTAGCAGCATGAGTGCACTGCTAAATAGCAGAATATATATAAACAATGTATCTGTGCATTCAGCTTACTAGGACAGAAGAATTTACAGTATGATTATACAGGCATGGTTATGCAGGATGCATTTGTCATGTTGTGGTGGTAGTTAATGTAACAGCCAGGTATGAAGGTATGTAACGTGTTCATTCTCTGTATTAAGATATGTTTTGTGTGATTAGTTTTCATAAATGAAGATGTGTGTGGTGCTTAGTGAGACAGTGCAATGATTGTTCATAATATAGGAAAACTATGATCATTGTGTTTATATATAGATGCATCGTGCTGAACAATTATGCTCTACTTACAGCTCTTGTCCTTGCAGCAAACTTTCTTTCGTTATATAAATATCAATACAGCTTATTAGCATCTAAACCATGCAACAATGTCATTGCTTTATTCATTCTTGACATTACAAAGGACAATATATGATTCTTAAGTTGTGTATGTTGTTTAGAATCACTATTATTATGAACAAGAGAATATGCATAATTCCAGCAACATTCCTCCTTCATCTTTGTTGCTTGCTTTATATAATCTGACTTCGAAGCCATTAGTGAAGGCTGAATCTGTATCTAGTTTCAAGGACAGTTTTAGTCGATATTCAGGCAGAACAATAACAGCCAGATATAATTACTTGCCATATGCAGTTTATAAATGGTCAATTTGTGGATTTGGTAAAAAAAAGTCTCCATTTAATATAATCTAATACAGTAGTGTAGCATATAATAACTGTAACAATGGAAGAGCTGCAGAAGACAGAATAAAAAAAAGTATCCACAAAACAGAAGACAGAGGCTGCATTTTCCAAAAAGTGCCCTTAAAATCTAACCAGCACTAAGGTCCTATGTCAAAAGATTTGGCTTATTAAGTTATGGAAGTATAAAGGACCCACAAAAAATATGTTTTACTCTTGTTTGTTATGTGTTTTAATATTTCAGGAAATGCTATGTTAAACTTTTGTTTTCAGACTTATGGACATTATCATATAATTCACTTGAGTTCTCTTATAAAATTGTAAAACTTTAAAATAATAGCAGGAAATCTACACCGTTGCATATCATTAGCTGTCTTATGGAGCTGCAGCTGTTGCCACTAAAAATCAGATTAATCCTCAGTCAATGTAATATTGTAATTCTAAATCATAATTGCATTACTATTCATGTTGTAAACATAACATACAACTGATAGACAAATCCAGCTACAATTATACATGTAAGTCATGCAGGGAAAAACCTACATTAATATATATATATATATATATATATATATATATATATATATATATATAGATATAAACAAACACACACACACACACACACACACACACACACACACACACATATATATATATATATATATATATATGTGTGTGTGTGTGTGTGTATGGGTTACCTTCAGAACATCAGTAGCGTTGTTGCCTCACAGCAAGAGGTTCTCCCGTTCGATTCTCAGCTGGAGCACCTTCTGTGTGGAGTCTGCATATCCTTCCCGTGGTCGAGTGGCGTTCGAAAAACATGCGTAGAATGGGCGTACCTTTGCTGAAGGTTGGATGTCGAGCTGGCACCTCAGCACCCGTAAAAAATCTACTGCTAATCATTAGCGGACTGGAGTTCCGCTGTGACGACTCCTAACCGGGAAAAGCCAAAAGAAGAACAACAACCTTCAGAACATTGACAGCTTATTTCACAGACAAGCAAATCAGCAACACCATTTCACTGAAACCTCATTTCACTGACAACTCATTTCACTGACAACTCATTTCATCGACAGTGATATATGATCTTTTCTCCACTGTAGTGCGATCCTGGGGTTAGAATATATAGTAAGGGGGTTGTGGGTGGCACAGCCCCCCACATTGGGGGGTGTGGGGGGCAAGGCCCCCCTACATACTTTGGTTGTATATTGTTTTCTGCAAAACAGTTATTCATTGCACTTGTAAGTATCCATCTCTATAGCTTAAATGTTTAGAATATGTGGGGGGCTATGCCCCCCCATACCCCCAATGTGGGAGGCTGTGCCCCCCACACCCCCCTTACTATATATTCTAACTCCAGGATCGGACTACAGTGGGGAAAGGTCATATATCACTGTCGATTAAATGAGTTGTCAGTGAAATGAGTTGTCAGTGAAATGAACTTTCATTGAAATGGTCTTGCTGATTTGCTTGTCAGTGAAATGAGCTGTCGATGAAATGAAGGTAACCCATATATATATATATATATATATATATATATATATATATATATATATATATATATATATGACAACTACTGGCACATTATGCAAAGTTTTTTTGAAAAAAAAACTAAAAAAACAATAGATGTTCATATAGGAATACAGACTCTAGTGGCTATTTGGTATTCCAAAAGTAATGCAGAGACGGAACACAATAAAAAATAAGCAAATAATGAGTAATCATGACTAAATTCATGAGTCACAAGAAAAACAAAGCTTAAACAGCTGCCATCTTTCCAACTACTACACTGAAAACTATTTACATTTACCTGTTCATTCTACTTCTCATTGTATTTATATCTAGTTCACCATGCTAAATGGAATGTATAGATATTCAGGGGCAGAATCCTCTTCCTATCTGTTTTTATATGTTCAATTTTCTGCTTCACTGTTTTTGAAGTCAAAAGATACTTTATACCTTTTCTGTGGGATGTATTTCAGGCATACAGTGAGAGTTTTAACTCTTTTTGCATCTGTCTACTTATTACTTTCCTTGCAGCTGAAACTTCTGTAATGCCCAATGTGATGAAAGGAGGTATTGTCAGCCATGCCAGGGAAAAGTAGGACAGTAATTATAAGATTTTTGCCAGCACAGCTAGCTGTAATTTTATAAATAATTGTATGTCATTGGTGTATCAACCTGATCTGTACAGATGCTTGTGCTGAAAATATATTTATGAGCTCTGCTCTTGTGTTAAAATGTATCAACAGTGCAACCTGCTGAATTGAAGAGAAATGTGCATGTATTATGGTAACTGATTAAATGTATATGTTTCAGTAGAGGACATTGGCACAGCAATGGTTAACCAGCTGACTTATTCTAAGAAGAATAACGGAAATGTAAATGAGCTATTAAATCATTAAATGTTACCCCACAGTGCTGAGTAGGCCCAGACCTGGTAGGTCTGGGAGCAGCCATTATCTCTTAGCTTTTGCAAAAAAGAAAGGAGAGTGTTGTAAATATTTCTGGCTCCAGGCCTTGCCATAAAATCTATAAATGTGCATTGCAGCAGTCTGCTAAAGTCCTGTCTCAAACTTCAAAAGGAGATATTGTTGGAACCTAGAGTCAGATGAACGGATGACGTCATTTTGCAAGTCATCTTGGACATTATATTTTTCAGGGAGTAAACTCGGAATATAGAGTATTTTGTTTGGGGCCTAACTAAAAAAACTGCTCACGTACTTCATCTTGCCTTGCCCAAGTAAGTAACTTAACTAGGGAACAGTAAAATTCTTTTAAATTCAGTCAGGAATATAGTGAAGCTTAGTTTAGATATTGTTTTTCTTTATTTGTCTGAGCCTTGTCTTTCAATGTTCTTTTCAATATTTCCTGTGATTTGAACTTTGTGGTTTACTGTGATTATAAGTCTAATATTTTCATGTTCTTTTATTATTTATTGTTAAATATATTTAATACTTTTATCATGGCTGGTTCTTGTAGAGAGTATCTAGCCTTTGAGGAATACTTATATTTATTTGGTGACACTGTGGGGCCAATCCAGAAGGCCTAGCCATTTTGTTGAACTACTACCATTTGTATTAATATCATACAGTATAACTGGACACCCTTTGTTAAGGGCCTTAGAGAAGCAGACTGTGAAGTGTCTGGTGGCAGTGAATCTACCTTATAGTTTGGTCAGAAGGGGGCATAGCTAGTTGGCCTGTGCCAGCCTTTTCCACTGGGTTTACAGAGCAGGTACTGGAGGACTTGGCTTGGACTTTTGGCTGAGGAGCTAACTCTACAGTTGTACCAATGGGGAGTCTTACTTGGGATCTGGAGGGAGATAGAGATAGAGACATCCATACCTTGGGCTGAGTGTGCTCCCTGTGGGGTCTTAAGGGAAATCGTACTTGAAGAGAGGTTTGAATATGGAAATACTGAGTCTATCCATTTGTATTCCAAGTAGATGTCCCTCTCTAGTGTCAGTGGTGAGGATTCAGGCTTCTTGATTACTGACCCAGTGTAGGGATGGCACATAGTGGTGCCCATCGCATACTGGCAGCAGTCGTGGGTGTCACATTTATGACTGGTTGGCAGTGGAGGGATCATCACATGCTCACATACTGTTGAGCAGTGGTGTGAATATTGAATTCCTGTAGCCTGTAAGAATCAGTCCCTAAAGAAGGTATTTGTACTCTCAGGCAACCACAAGGTAGACATTCAGAGTTTCATATCATGATAGTTTTACTTATTTACTTTTTGCTAGCTCAGTTAATCAGGGAGAGTATGCAAGGATGTCAGCAGAGGATTAAGGCAAACTGACAAGGAACCAGTTGGCTGAGATGTGCCAAGCCAAAGGACTGGGGCATGCCAACCTGACTAAAGGGGAAATAATTGCATCCTTAATCACAGCTACAGCACAGACCAGCAACCGGGAGAATAACCAGTCTGTTGATCGGGACTTGCAGCTCTCAGAAACAGGAGAGTTCAACTTCTCTTCAGAGGACTTAAAAATCTGTCTGGAATTAAAGAGACTTGAACTGGAGGCTGAACAGTTGCAATTAGCATCAGCATAGGGAATGCAGCATTGGGAGGCTGAGGAAAAAGAGAGACTGAGACATCTGAAAGCCAAAGAAAATGAGAGGCAGAGGCAACATAAAAAGAAAATGCTGACTCTTCACCAGGGTGATGGAGGTAATGGGAAAGGGAGTAACTCCACACCAGATGAAATAAAGGTCAGTAAATTTCTTCCCCAGTACCAAGAAGATGATAATTTTGATACCTTTATTCATATGTTTGAAAGAGTATGCAAACAATGTAATGTTGATTGAGGGCTCTGGGTACAGTTCCTCACCCCCTTACTCCATGGTAAAACTGTAACTGCTGTTTCTAAATTATCTGAAACTGATTGTTTAGATTACGATCAAGTTAAGTAACATTTATTACAATGTTTTAATTTAACACCTGAAGCTTACAGAAAAATGTTTTGTGAACATAGACACAAGGCAGATGAAAGTGTATGTGATTATATTGCTGAACTAAGCATGTATTTTCATAGGTGGGTGAGTGGGTGTCAGGCCACCACTTTTGAAAAGCTGAAAAAACTTTTGGTGAGGGATCAAGCCCTTAGCACTTTGCCTGAGGACATGAGAATCTGGTTGGCAGACAGGGAATGCAATTCTGCAGATGAGTTGGGGGGAAAAAAGGAGACCTATACTTAGCAAGCAGGGCATCATTGTACAGCAAGGGAATGCCCAGTGCTGCACATGGATATAAGGGAACCCATGGTGGGTAGCCTAAACTGCCCCAACAGAGTTTGCCAGTAACAGGGGAAGCCACTAGTTCAGGTACATGGCCAAGATCAAGGGTTAAATATTTTAAATGTAACCAGTGGGGTCATGTAGCATATAGATGTCCACAGAGGCAAGGTGGGGAGCAAAGGATGGGGGAACCAGCAAGTGGAAATAATAGAATACCAGTGGTAAGTTGTCTGGAGACAACAGGGTTACCAAACTATGAGCAGAGTTTATATTTGATCTTGTTAGATGGGAAACAGGTCACTGCCAAGAAAGACACAGCCTCTGATATAACCATTATGAAGCCTGTAGTAGTTAAAGAAAATCAGTACTTGCTTAGGCAGTCCACTCCTGTCAGAGCTTTAGGAGGGATCCCATTCTAAATGGCTTTGGCCAGGGTTCACTTTGACTGGGAGGGTGGAAAAGGAAACAAGCAAGTAGGTGTGTTTGTGTATAACCCTTTAGATGTCTTGATAGGGAATGATTTTGATAATGCAGTACCTTGTGTGCATGCAGTGACACATACGTTTGGAGACAGGGTCTGGTAGCCTGGGGGACCCAAACAGACCACACACCTGAAGTCAGGACTGGTGATGTGGCTACTTCAGCAAGGGAGCTATCCTGTAGCAGTGAGTCTGAAGTTGTGCCACAGCTGCTGCTGGGTACTGATGTTCCCGTTAGACAGAGTGACTCCAAGTGCAGAGCTGGGTAGTAGGACCCAGGGTGACAGTGAGGCACTGTTGTCAGAAGAGACCAGACTTCCTGTGGAAGAGGAGCTGGGAAAAGTTACAAAGAGAGAGTTGAGACAGGCTCAGCTCTCAGATTTTACATTACAAAGCTTGAGGGAGGTAGCTAGTGAGGCACTTGATTCTCAAGGAAAATATGATTCTATATACTGGAACAAAGGTTTACTGTATAGAGAGTGGACTCCTGAGGGAGGGCTAGAAGGTGAGGTAATACAGCAGTCGGTAGTGCCCATTTGCTACCATCTGGCACTTCTAGCTATATCCCATGACATTCCCTTTGCAGGTCATATGGGCATAAAGTGTACCAAGAGATGTATTATGCAGAACTTCTATTGGGCTGGGATTGCCAGGGATGTAACAGGGTACTGCAGGATCTGTGAACAGTGCCAAAAAGGAGGCAAAGCAGGAGACAAAAATCTCCTTTGATGCATTTGCCTGTGACTGAGGACCCATTTTAGGGGGTAGCTATGGATATTATGGGACCTCTGAGTACCCCAAGTTTCACAGGGAAGAAGTATATCCTAGTTGTAGTAGATTATGCTACGGGATACCCTGAGATGGTGACTCTGCCCTCCATCAAGGCAGAGAATGTGGCAAATGCTTTTCTAGAGATTTTCAGCAAGGTAGGATTCCCAAGAGAAATACTGACTGACAGAGGTGCCAATTTCATGTCAGACTGGCTGGCTTGTCTGTGGAGAGGTTAAACTCTACCTTAAATACCAAGTTACAGGCATTTGCAGACCAGTTTAAGAGAGAGTGGGACAAATGTTGCCCCATCTGTTGTTTGCATAGAGAGAGGTGCCCCAGGAATCCACAGGTTTTTCACTCTTTAAGTTGCTTTATGGCATAGGATGAGGGGACCTCTAAATTTGATTTGTGATGAATGGGAGGGTGAGTGTGAATTCCATAAGGAGTCTGATGTGGCATATGTTCAAAACCTCAAGACAAGGCTTAGGGATTTCATAGGCTTGATCCAGCAGAACGTGGCAGAAGCCAACAGCAGAAAAAGGTCTGGTATGACAGGAATGCTTGAGCCAGAGAGTATGCTGTGGGACAGCAGGTGATGGTACTCATTCCTGTGAGACACAATAAACTGCAGGCAGCTTGGGAGGGACTCTTCAAGGTGGTAAGGAAGGACAGTGATGTTAACTACATGGTAAAACTGATAGGCAGAAGGCAGGTGCAAAAATTGTACCATGTTAAGATGATGAGGCCTTACCATGACAGGGAGGCCTTTATGCTGAGTATTTGCAGTAAGAGGCAGGAGGAGTCTGAGGGGGGATCTATGGCTACCGGGAGCCAGCCAGCAAAATCCCAAGTTACTATGGTGGACCCTAGGGTTGCAGGCATATGATATGACAGTGAAACACTGTAATGGGGTAATCAATGCAAAGGCAGATGGAATCTCAAGACAGGGAATGAGGTAACATATTCCTAGGTAGGCATATTTCTTTCAAGCCACGTTTCTCAAGGGTCACTTGAAAAACTAGCTTGAGTCTTTAAAGGGGGTGGGAGATGTGATGATAGAAGGTACTGCCAGTCATGCCAGGGAAAAGTAGGGCAGTAGATGCAAGACTTGTGCCAGCACAGCGAACTGGAATTTTATAAATAATTCTATGTCATTAATATATAAACCTGATCTGTACAGATGCATATGCTGAAAATGTATTTGTGAGCTCTGCTTGTGTTAATTGTGTTAAAATGTATCAGCAGTGCACCTTGCTGAAATAAAGAGAAATGTGGATGTATTATGGTGGGTCTAGGACTATTTACTGAAAGCAGATTTCACTGAAACACATATGACTGTGCACAATTCACTGAAAGCTCAATTCAATGAAAACACAATTCACTGAAACACATTTCACTGAAAGTTATATATGGCCTTTTCCTCACTGTAGTGTGACCCTGGAGTTAGTATATATAGTAAGGGTGTGTGTGGGGGGCATAGCCCCCCACCTATTTTAAATATTTTGAACTATATACGTGGATACTTGCAATTCCAATAAGTTACACTTTTCTGAACTTAATATATATCCAAACTATGTGAGGGACTATGCCACCCACACACCCCGATGTGGAGGGTGGTACCCACCACACCCCCTCTTACTATATATACTAACTCCAGGGTCACACAACAGTGGGGAAAAGGCCATATATAACTTTCAATGAAATGTGTTTCAGTGACTTGAGTTTTCAGTGAATTGAGCTTTCAGTGATTTGTGCACAGCCATTTGACTTTCAGTGAAATGTGCTTTCAGTGAGTAGTCCTAGACCCATTATGGTACCTGAATTAAATGTATATGTTTCAATAGAGGACACTGGCATAGCAATGGTTAGCCAGCTGACTTAGTTTAAGAAGAATAAGGGAAATGTAAATGAGCTGTTAAATCATTAAATGACACCCCACAGTGCTGAGTAGGTCCAGAGCTGGTAGGTTTGGGAGCAGCCATTAGCTCTTAGTTTTTGTAAAGAAGGGGGAAAGTGCTGTTAATGTTTCTGGTTTCAGGCATTGCCATAAAAGCTATAAATGTGTATTGTAGCAGTCTTGTAAATTCCTGTCTCAAACTTTAAAAGGAGATATTGTGGAAACTTAGAGTCAGGTGACCAGATGAGGTCATTTTGCAAATCATCTTGGCTATTATGTTTTTACAGGGAGTATTGTCAGAATATAGAGTATTCTATTTGGGGACTGACTAGAATGACTGCTCACGTATTACATCTTACCTTGCTCAAATAAATAACTTAACTAGGGAACAGTAAAATTCTCTTAGATTCAGTCAAGAATATAGTGAAGCGTAGTTTAGATATTGTTTTAATTTATTTGTCTAAGTCTGACCTTCAGTGTTTTTTTAATACTTCTTGTAATTTAAACTTTGTGGTTTACTGTGAATATATAGTCAATATTTTCATGTTCTTTTATTATTTATTATTAAATATATTTAATACTTTTATTGTGGCTGGTTCTTGTAGACAATATCTAACCTTTGAGAGTACTTATATTTATTTGGTGATGCCGTGTGGGCCAGTCCAGAACGCCTAGCCATCTTGGTGAACTACTACCATTTGTATTAATATTAATATTACACAATATAATTGGACACACTTTGGTAAGGGCCTTAGAGTAGCTGATTATGAAGTGTCTGGTGGCAGTGAATTTACCTTACAGTCTGGGCAGAAGGTAGAGTAGCTAAGTACACCTGTACCAGCCTTTCCAAGGTGTGTGTGTGTGTGTGTGTGTGTGTGTGTGTGTGTGTGTGTGTGTGTGTGTGTGTGTGTGTGTGTGTGTGTGTGTGTGTGTGTGTGCAAATCAAACCTCTCGAAGTTGGTGCCTGTCAACTACTTGGGGCAGGGACACAGGATGCGAAGCACTAGGTTTACAGAGAGGGTGCTGCTGGACTTGGACATTTGGCTGATGACCTACAGCTGTATGAGAGGTAGATTCTTTTGGGGTGCCATGTTATCAATCCACTGTCTACCTAGCTACAACAGAAAGGGTGGCAAAATAACACAAAGCATTTCTGTCATATTTTCTTCTCTCAGCACTTACATGCTCTTCTATTTTTCAAGCAGAAGAAGATACAAAAAAATCTGCAGACTGTTTATTTATTTATTTACTGATTTTTATTATTTTTAATGAAACTGACATGTATGGCTATGCATTTAATGGAATCCATTAAAGCTTATTAAAGCTATGCATACCTTTTGATAACTTCTTATTTGCACATTAGCATTCTCAAAAATCATCTGCATTCCTTTATCCCATCCTCTGTGTTTCATAGGCTGAATGCTCAGACAAGTGCTTTGTATATGCACAGTGCTAAATAGTAACCATTCCTTAGCATGATGAGGCCTGCAGATGCTCAGACATGTAGTAGGACTTGCATAGCACCAGTACTCTAAGTGAAGGAGTACTTAGTAAACTAGTGAAGTTGCATTATGCGGAGAAGTAACATTATGCAGGTTCAACTGAAAAGTTGTGTTAAACAAAATAAATTTCTTGATATCACAGGGAAGACAGACAACAGTACCCGAGTGTGCCCAAGGCTATGTAGTAAAGCATCACATTGTTGCCACATATATAGTATCAGAAAACTCATGGATGGCAAACACAGCAAAGTCACTGTGCAGTTCATCATATACATGGGGAAGAAAAGGGGAGATAGGATAGCTGGAAAAGAGAGAGAGAATAAAAAGTAGAGGAAACTGCACAAAGGTATCCATATGGAATTACAGATGGGGAGGGTGTTTTTTGGTAAGAAAGACCCCTATTTTTCATATAAAAAGAGAAGGTAGTGAGAAATGGTTGTGGGTGGGACAGAGATAGAAGGGAAGTCACGAGGGTCAGACAAACAAATATGAAAGACAGATGCAGGTACATCACAAAAGGAGGGGACAATACTGGATAGACATAGAAAGAGTGTAGACAATTGGTGACTGGACAACAACAAGCATTAGGAAATGACATATAATGTAAGGAAACACACGAATGG